>NC_091950.1:86054917-86177417 GCF_031021105.1 Erythrolamprus reginae
TAGGACTCCAAAGTCCTAGTCAACAGTCATAGTTACTGTTTTAAATTACTGTTCAATGACTAATAATATAGAGAGCATATACTGCTGAAAAAAATAAAGGAAACACTCAAATAACACATCCTAGATCTGAATGAATGAAATGTTCTCACGGAATACTTTGTTGTGTACAAAGTTGAATATACACAACCATAGTTCCCTCTAAGCTGAGCAGTGAGCAATCGCTCACTTAAAAATCATCATCAACTCAGAGTTTTCCAAACCTGCCCAGAAGCCGAGAGGGAAAGAGTGAGAGGGAAGGAGAGAGAGAGGAAGAGAGAGAAACAGGTAGAAAAAAGAGAGGAAGGAAAAGAGAAAGAAAAAGAATGGGAGTAAGGAAGAGAGAAAGAAAATCAAAATCTAGTTTGAAACTAGCTCAACTATTTAAGTGGCATTTTGATATTGATAGAGTTGCCCTATTATGAGCTCACTGTTATAGACATACAGTACAGTATTTTATTTTGAAATTCTCTGAGGCAAAACAGGGTGGGTTTTTTATTTGTTTGTTTGTTTGTTTGTTTATTATTTATTTATTTATTTATTATTTCTGTGCCGCCCAGTCCCGAAGGGACTGTTGCTCAGACACTATACTTTTCCGCCCCCCCCCCCAAAAAAAAAATTAGAGGGAACACTGTACACAACAACATGTGAAATTGATTGTCAATCAGTGTTGATTAGATTAGATTAGATTAGATTTATTGGATTTATATGCCACCCCTCTCCACAGACTCACAACAATGGTAAAAACAGTACATAGCAACAAATCTAATATTAAGCAATCTAAATTACAGTTTTAGGTTGCACTTTGATTTCACAGAAGTTTGATTTACTTGGAGTTATATTGTGTTGTTTAAGTGTTCCCTTTATTTTTTTGAGCAGTGTACAACAAATATATCTTTAGAGGTTGGTGGCACTCTTGACCCATAGGAATCTAGCTATTTTGTTTATTAAGATGTGCTGAATATTTGAAAAAAACAATTACCAATATCTTCTTTTTCCTGCTGTAGTTTCCACATCTCATTGCTACGTGACATTGCATCTGCCAACAGCATCACATGAGACATTCAGAACCCAAACTGTCAGGAATTCTTACTACCCAGCCTGGAATGAAACATTTTATTTCAGGATCCAAACCAAAATCAAGGTAGTGTAATGTAGTTGCAAAGCATTCATGCTATTGGACAAGTTTACAGGATAAAGAAATCCATAAAATGTTGTAAAATGGACTTTTCCAAATAAGTGTAAAAATTTACTTCATCATTTGATACTTTGAAAAGGAAACAAAAACTATTGAAACTTTGTTTTCTATCATTTGGAGATGCTTGTATGCCTGAGAGTACTTATCAGAAGTTTTGTGTGTAGGCGCAGAGATCAGATAGCTAATGCTCTTTGTTCAGAGATTAATGCTAATCCATTGCCAAGATTGGAAACAAATACCTTTAGGTTGCCAGTAGTGAAACATATTCCATTACACATATTTAATGTGAGGGTTTTAAAATGCCAGTGACGTCTGTTGTAAGAGAAAAGAGTGCTAATAATTTCTGGGAACTTAATAGACAGTATTTTTTTTTATGGGAATTTCTCCAAATATAATATCCCAGAAAAAAAAAATATAATTAAGTTTTCAGGTGAATTTATCACTTTTCTTAGAAATTGGGCTGTATATTTAACCATATTGGCATTGGAGGAATTATTTAGATGAAACAGCACCTGAGTACCTTTTTCAACATCTTAAAGTTAATGGTCGTTTGGCAATTCCAGAAGATAGTACTAAGGGAGTAACAAATCATCTCCCACTGCCTCTGAATTGCCTTGGCACTACAGAGGATCAAGGACATAACATAGCATAGCATTTAGACTTATATACTTCCCGGATTGGGGGGGGGGTAACGCAAGTGTGGGTAACAAAAACGGAGCTCTACCCCAGAGCACCCAATTTACACTGAAAGATGTTGAAAGAAAATGTAAACATTTTGGTAGCCCTTCACTGCTTATATACCATTCCATAGTGCCTTTACAGCCCTCTCTAAGGAGTTTACAGAATCAGCATATTGCCCTCAGCAATCTGGGTCCTCATTTTACCCACCATGGAAAGATGGAAGGCTGAGTCAACCTTGAGCTGGTGGTGAGATTTGAACTGCTGGCCTTCAGCTAGCAGCTAGTTGAAGTAGCCTGCAGTGCTGCACTCTAACCACTGTGCCACCCCAGCTGACTAAATTGATAATTGAAAGAGTGGACAGAGGTTTTAGTCTAAGGACAAGACAAAGCATTCAATATCAACAATATGTCAAGATGTCATGAGCTCTAGGCAAAAGTCAGAATATCTACAATTTCCTTAAGCCTGAGTATAGCTAAGTTGATTGGTGTTGATTGTAGCACCTGAACTACTTGGGAATAATAAGACAAGCTGGGTCATTTGTGAAAGGGTAACTGAGCAGAAAAATCATTCTACACTATAACATGATAGTCATGTATTAGTAGGCATTACATAAACATGTCCCAGAAGGTGGAGAAATGGTATATGTACCCCATTATAAACATATACCAAGATAATGGTTTATTTAGAGGCCTATCTTTACAAATGTTGTTTGATCAAGGCCCGGAGAATAGAATGTAATTGGTGACATATCCCACACATGGATAAGATACAAGGAGTAGTAAGGTGGGAGTAGTATAAACCTATAAGATGATTTGTTGAGTATACGTCCCTGATATGCCTTAAAGAACTCAACTTAAGCAAATGAGGTATTGTACCTGTGCAATAGAAAGGGAGATAATGAATCTATAATGTAAAATAGAGTGACCATAAAGACATGTGGATATAGCCATGGGAGATGAGTTATTCAAGTAGAGATACGGCACAAGAAACCGCAGTTAGGAGTAGAATCATATAATGCTACATCTAGTGACATATGGAACACTCCAACTCTTGGTTGCCAGACTCATTTGTAGGAGTTATTATACGCATTGTATTAAGTTATGTATTAAGTTCTGTATCTGTATCAAATGTATGCTGGTTTGCTTTATCTGATGGAAGGCCCGCTGACATAAGGATGAATATCCCCAAGAATTGGGTGGTCTGCATTATGATAGACATGTTCTAAGAATTTGAATAAATAATTCTTAGAAGAAAAAGAGGAGGGATTGAGAGAAGAATCTATAGAATCTAGGCATCTAAGGCCTAGATGGATACAAAACACTCTTATTAGAGTACTAAACTTCCGACCTTTTGGACAGCGGTCCTTGCCAGAAAAACAAACAGTACAATAACATGTTTACATCCTGTATCAAGATGAAGAAATCCTATTGTTTATGCCAAGGAACATTCATAAACAGGGTAAAGGCTTGATGGATTAATCTAGAGAGTTCCAAGGAACTATGATGAAATTGGATGCAAGACAACCCCATATATGGACAGGAGGAAGGGGGTGTAAATTAGACATGAAACTACTATAAAAGATGGTTCTTGAAGTTAGGTACTTTACCTTTTTGAGTACACCTTTTGAGTGTCTTTAATTGGTCCTGATATGATACAGTATTATCATATTGGTGTCTTTATGTTATGTGTTGATATATGTTATGTTTAATAAATGTTTATATGATATATATATCATGTGGTCTTTTAGCTTTTATTCTCATGGTCTGGGGAATTTTTTTAACAATGGAACATGATATCCAAGGTGCTCTTTCAAAGAACTGATAGACCTTTCTCTCTTGGCTCTTGTGGTTCTTGATACAAAAGCATTGTTATTGTCATAGAGTAGACTAGAGACCATGATTTTGAGATGAGAATTCAGAGCTGGCAACTCAAAGGCAGTGGGAGATGATTTGCTACTCCCTTAGTACTATCTCCTGGAATTGCCAAATGACCATAATTATTAATCTGGCTCCTGTTCTTCCTTCTCTTTGTCCTTTATCTGAAGGGCCCACAATTTTAAGCAATAAGCTGTGACACCATAAACTGGAACAATATTATGAAGATAGGATCTTGTACTTTCCCAAAGGCTTGAGGTAAAAATGGCAGCCTTTTATTTTGAGATCAAAGTTTCCAAGTAGGAACAAAAAGTACTTACCACTTATCTGAAGACAGTGATTTGCCATAACAGATGGTATCAAGGGCTGCTGAGAGAAATGAGAATCTCTTTAAAAAATAAATCTGCCCCTAAAATAGAAATAGACACAAAAAGATATTATGAAAAGTAGTGTTTTTCTACAAATTTTAAAAAGCTAGAATTGTTGCCTGTGTCATGGATTTATCCATTTATATACATGGTAGTGAAGTATTTCCTTTTAACTACTCCCTCGTTGATTATCCAAAATAAGATTCATATTGTGAATGTGGGGTGGGTGGGATATAAATGCAATAAATACATAGATACTGTGCATAAATAAATAAATTAGAATATGTACAGAGTTAATGAGATTGACTAGTTACATTTCTTACTTGGAGCGTATTTAGTTTTTCTTGTCAATAATCAAAATTCCATCAATTTGGAAGAAAATATTACAGCAGAAATATCTATATTGTCATCAGTAAAAAGAAGCATACAATTGCCACTTCTTCTCTTCTGTTCCTAGAATATCTTACGGTTGGAAGTGTGTGACGCTGATCGAGCCACCAATTGTGATATCCAATTAATTGTTCTTTTTGATTTGTCAAAACTCCAGCCTGGAAGTTCAGTCCTTGAGAAATTCTCCTTAAAACCAAAGGTGGGGACAAAAAAGCTATTTTGCAGATAATGTAGGTTTTAAAAAAATCCCTTAACCCTAATGTGTGTTCTTTAACCAAGTTTATTAAATGATACATTTCATGGGTATTGTGAAAGGAGAGCACAGAAATGGAGGGTCCTTATACAGGGACTACACTTCCAATCACATGTCATCTCAACTCCCTTCCCTTCCCTCTTCTCTCCTCCCTTCCCCTCCCCTTCCCTCCCCTCTTTGGTGGATTGCATATATTAATGTTGTCTTCGTTACTCTACAATTTATAAATGTTTTTTCTGTTATCAGGAACAAGAACAACCTCATCGTTATGAATTTCTAGAAGTGGAATTCAAGCTGTCAGATGTGTAAGTGATTTGAAAGCTGATATGAAACATTAAGTCATGTTCATTGTTTGATTCTTGGAAAATTCCTCCTTTGAATTGTTCAGCAGATAATAAAGTTTGGGGTGGGATTTTCTTTTTTTTTGAGTATTTGTATATCCTATCTTACCTTACCTTGTCTTACCTTATTTTGTTTAGTTTTTCTATTAGAGCGCAAAGAATTAATATCTGCTGTGAACTCTGCGTAGGCATCAGGAAGGGTATCCGACCAGTAAACGCTCAGTTCCATTCAATTGCCTTGACCCCACTTGGATACAAGGGATTACAGGGTCATTAAAAAAAATATTATGCTTGGTTACATAGTCAGCTAAATATTTAGGTTGGATTTGGCACTTTTATCAATCTATCGAGCCTTTCCCAAGGATCTGGGATAAGCAGATGTTGTTGAGAATGTTGATATGCTTTCCAAGCACAACTGCCCATTTTCAATTGACTGAGGGTGACTTTGTCAATGTAAATAGTGTTCAAGTGATGTTCCAGTAGTTTTTATAATAATTTGGATTTGGTTTTTCCACACTCCATTAAGTTTTATTGGTGCCACTTTAAATTCAGTTCATGGACAAACTGATAAAAATGCACCGAGTAAAGAAATGTACTCTGTGTCACAATGCACAAGCATCTTGATTTATCTGACTGTCTGTATTGCAATTATTTATTTATTTTATTTATTAGATTTGTATGCTGCCCCTCTCTGTAGACTCGGGGCAGCTATTGAGAGTGTCTGCAGCTGTTTACATTGCCTTTCTTGTCCTTGTCAGTTATTCACAAAGCCTTATTTCTAAAAGAGCAAACATAAAAAATATTCATTTTAGTAGTTAGCTGGGCTTAGCTTTATTGATTAGCCTATAGGCCCGTGATGGTGAACCTATGGCATACGTGTCACAGGTGGCATGCGGAGCCACATATGCCAGCATGCAAGCTGTTGTTCTAGTTCAGCTCCAGTGTGCATGTGAGTGCCAGCCAGATTATTTTTGCCTCATATGGAGGCTCTGGGAAAGTATTTCCAGCCTTCGTTGGGAGGAGGGGCAGAGGACGTTTTTGCTCTCCCCAGGCTCTAAGAAAGCCTCTGGAACCAGGGGAGGGTGAAAAATGGGCTGACAGGAAGTCAGGAAATGGGCCATTTCCGGACTCTGGGGGGCCTCTGGGTGGGGAGGAGGGTCATTTTCACCTTCCTCATGCTCCAAGAAAGCCTCTAAAGCCAGGGGAGGGCGAAAAATGGGCCTACAGGAAGTTGGGAAATGGGCCATTTCCTGCCTTTGGAGGGCCTCCAGGGGACGGGGAAGGCCATTTTCACCTTCCTCAGGCTCCAAGAAAGCCTCTAAAGCCAGGGGAGGGTGAAAATGGGCCTACAGGAAGTTGGGAAATGGGCCATTTCCTGCCTTTGGAGGGCCTCCAGGGGACGGGGAAGGCCATTTTCACCTTCCTCAGGCTCCAAGAAAGCCTCTAAAGCCAGGGGAGAGCAAAAAATGGGCCTACAGGAAGTTGGGAAATTGGCCATTTCTGTCCTCTGGAGGGCCTGGGGGATGGGGGCGGTGGGGGGAGGCCATTTTCACCTTCCCCAGTCTCCAAGAAAGCCTCTGGAGCCTGGGGAAGGCAAAAAAATCAGCCTATCAGCCTACTGGATGTTGGGAAACTAGCAAGAGGGGTCGTGTGCACATTTGCAGAGGGCGGAGCAGCATGCACCTAGGGTGCAAGGGGGATATTGTGTCCTGACAACAGCTAGTTCCTCTGATTGGTGCGCATTTTAAGCAGGAGCGAGAGCGATGTTGATTGGTTGCTGCGGCATGACAGCTCTCTCTAAAAGAGCTGTCACGGAGTGGCTGAGGTGATCTTTTCTCTCTCCTGACTGCTATTGCTGTTCTGTGTGCTTATTGCTGTTACTGTTCTGTCACTGTTCAATAAACTCCATTTTGGTTCTTCCCAGAGAGCTGTGACTCTGATTTAACAGGGGGCATTGAATTATGGCACACACGTGTTTTCAGCACTTGAGAGAAAAAAGATTCGCCATTACTGCTATAGGCCACATCAAAATAATAATAATAATAATAATAATAATAATAATAATAATAGATGATGATGATGATGATGATAATAATAATAATAATAATAATAATAATAATAATAATAATAATAATAATAATAATTTAATAGATTTGTATGCCGCCCCGAGTCTTCGGAGAGGGGTGGCATACAAATCTAATAAATTATTATTATTATTATTATTATTATTATTATTATTATTATTATTATAATTAATAATGTGACAATGTAAACAAATCTAATATTAAAAAAGCATCTAAAAACCCGTCATTTAAAAACCATGCAACACAAGCAAACCATACATAAAACTATATAAGCCTGGGGGAGGGGGTGTACAAGGTTCAAACACGTATTATCAATAAAATCCTATAAAAACAATTTAAAGAAAGAATAGCTTAAAATACAATAATTATGGGGTAAAATACAATAATTTAATACATAATTATGTAGCATAAAATAAAATAACATAAAAGTATATTTCTGTATCACCTCTACAATCTACCCCAATCAGGCCCACATATGCCAATTTCTGTTGGACCAGGTCTTGTTCTTTTTTGTTTATTTTTCTTTTTCTCCCTCTGCTTTTTAGGCCTGGTCCTCCTGAGCAACTGATTTCCAACGGTGTCCTAGTGGTAAGGATTTTTCTTCTGGAGTCTTTCTCTAACTTAGAGGTGTTGGGTCTGTGCTAACCACATGGGCTGGAAAGTCTGCAAGATGAAGGTTGAGAAAAATGGGTATGTCAGGTTTCCAAACAGCATCTGAAATTAAATCAGAGTCTGAGGCACGGATTTCCTCAAAGGTCCAATTTATAAACAGAGCCATAACGGCACATCTGTGAGAACCCCAAATCTAAAGCCATGAAGTTTAAAGTTCATTCCCTTGCTCCCACACCCACAAGTTCATCATGTTGACCAGTCAGCTTTTGCCAATGTGTCCGCTACTCCCATCAGCTTCTGGGTAGGTACTGAACAAAGAATAACCTTGAGAATCTAGAAATAATTTGTTACAGCTACATAGAAACATAGAAGATTGGTGGCAGAAAAGGATCTCATGGTCCATCTAGTCTGCCCTTATACTATTTCCTGTATTTTATTTTAGGATGGATGGATGTTTATCCCAGGCATGTTTAAATTCAGTTACTGTGGATTTACCAACCACGTCTGCTGGAAGTTTGTTCCAAACATCTACTACTCTTTCAGTAAAATAATATTTTCTCACGTTGCTTCTGATCTTTCCCCCAACTAACCTCAGATTGTGCCCCCTTGTTCTTGTGTTCACTTTCCTATTGAAAACACTTCCCTCCTGAACCTTATTTAACCCTTTAACTTATTTAAATGCTTCGATCATGTCCCCCCTTTATCTCTACATCCCTCATCCAACAGCCCCTCCCAAGTTCCCAGAGCAAGAATTCATTCTAAGTGTGGCAGGCCAAATCTCCAAGTCAATGATGGCTTAGGCTGACAGGTTATATGGTTTTGTGTTTTTTTCCATTAGAAAGCACTGCATTGTGGGATATGATGTAATGCAAGGAAAGAAACAGGTGAAATGTTCTAGACACGATGTTGCATTTTTGGTTTCCACAGGCCCGTGAACTTTCCATTCTGGATGTAAAAGTGAGCAAGGAGGATAATGAGAAGGTTTTGAAAGGTATGTGCCTTGTGTTTGTGTAAGTGGTCCGCCATTGCCTGTGTACTAGAGCTGAAAAAAGGGGAAATGGCTTGTGGCTAAAATGCGACTGGAACTCAGGGCCCCTGGTTTCTGGCATGGATCTTAAACACTACACCAAACTGGCACAGTTTTTAGGGATTTTTTTGATCTTATATAACCAACGGGTGTTTTTCTCGACTCCTTTTAACCGCAGAGTGATCATTAGGTTGCAGTCCTGAACTGATTAATCAAATAATTTAATATGTAAAATACTCTTTTAATTTATTAAAAAGACAAACCTGATGTTTAAAAAGTATGCTTTTGAAGTAATTGCCGTACATGATGAATGTTTAATATAGTACTTGTATGAAAATTATTTTTTTTAAAAAATGCACCGAGTTATTTATTACCCAGTTTTGAGTAAATCAATAATTAAATGACTTCAATCAAGTAATCATGTGGAGGGGTGCGGTGGCCTAGAGGTGGAGCTCTCACCTCACCATCAGAAGACTGTGAGTTCGATTCTAGGTAAAGGCAGATATTTCTCTTTTTTGGGCATACTGAGAATATATCTGCTGCAGCGAAGGGCTACCCAAATTTTTACTACCATCCTGTGGACGTGGCTTATGCAGGATGCCCTGCATTTTCTTTCAACATATTTCAGTGCAAATTGGGTGCTCTGGGGTGGAGCTCCATTTTCGCTACCCCACTGTGTACCCTTCTGTACGAGCAGTAGCCCACCCCTGATCTGCTGCAAAAAACCTTCCACATTGGTGACAGGAAGAGCATCGGACCAGTAAACACTCAGGTCCATTCTGTTATCCAGCCTCCACCCCGCAAGAGATTATGAGATTATTAAAAGAGGATGATGATGAATCAAGTAATCATATGGGAAAGAATAAATATTTATTATTTATTTATTTATTTATTTATTTATTCATTCATTCATTCATTCACTCACTCACTCACTCACTCACTCACCCACCCACCCACCCATCATGATTGCCTCGTGAAAATCTCTGCTTCAGCTTGTTTATTGAGGAAGAATTCTAGGCATTTTGCCAAGCCTTTGAAACTATGGGAGATAACAAGAAATAATTGCATTGCTATGATTTAAGACTTTGCTGAACTTATGTCAGCTGCTAAGGACTATTAATTAACAGCTGAGGTTTTTTGTAAGGAAAGATTGCTTTTGGATTTGTGTGTGTATGTCTCCACTACTAAACCAGTTATTAGTAGTGGTTTATTGATTAAATTAAGTTCATCCAAACTATGTGTTTGCAATGTTGGTAACTGGGGCAGAACATGTTTCTATGTTGCATTTGTTACACATAAACTTAGAAAAAATATATCTCACATTTTGTGAATTCAAGCTTCTCTGATCTGTTGGGACATCTGCTCTTAATGCAAGAGCAGAAGAGACAATTGCTGCTGTATCTCTCTTTGCCACTCAAAGTTAACACACCTTTGGGACTCAAGGTTAACACACCTTGAGTGGCAAAGAGAGATACAGCAGCAATTAATGTCTCCCCTGACAGGGACATTCCTAATTTAAAGGATCTGGAGCTGGTGCAAAAGCATAGAAAGCAAGAATTGGAATGACCAGCATTTATACAGATGGTTCTCAACTTCCAATCACAATTGGGATCACGATTTCCCATTGCTAAGCATGGTGATTGTTTTTTGCCTGGTTTTATGACTTTTTATCCATGGTTGCTAAGTGAATCTCTATAGTTGTTGAGTGAATGATGTGGTTGTTAAGTGAATCTGGCTTTGCCTAATGACTTTGTTTGTCAGAAACCTGCTGAGAAGGTCACAAATGGCTATCACACGGGATGGGATGCACTTATTGTAAACATACGCTTGGTTGTCCAAGGTCCAAATTTTGATCATGTGATTATGGAGATGGAGGCTGCAATAGTAATAAGTACAAGGACCAATCATAAGTCACTTTTTCCCAGGGCTGTTGTCACTTTGAAGGGTGGCTAAACAAATGATTGTAAATCAAGAATTACCTATACACCTGATGGAAAAAACTATGGCACGTGGAGTCCTCTCTACAGGCACGTGAGCCGTTGTGTGTGTGCTTCCCGCAGGCCAGCTGATTTTCGGGTCAAATAAGCCCATGTTTTCTCCTCACTTTCTGCAGCCCGTGCCTTCCCAGATCTCTGTTTGGGGAAAGGAGGCTTTCCCCCCTCCCACCACAGAATCTCAAAGTCTGTGCCATGACCTCATGACTCTTCTGTGACTTTTGAACTTGCAACTATCACTGGGGCAAACACTGGAAAAGTAGAGTTTGCATTGTGGCTTCACAACAGATATATTCAAATCATTGTGATTGCTGAGATCAGCATTCAAGAAAGAGATGGTCTCTATTATAGTAAAGAACTGTGGGAAAAAAGAAGAGAAGAACCTGTGTCCAATGCCCACCATGACCACACCCATCATTACTACCCCCAACTCCAGTTTGAGTTTGATATCCCTGCCATAAGGGATGTTGAAAAATACCTAGAGATTTAGTGCTGAATTAGTGAGAGTACTTCAGAATTAAAAGACAAGTTCAATTCAATTCAATTCAATTTATCAGATTTGTATGCCGTCCCTCTCCGAAAACTCGGGGCAGCTCACAACAATAATAAAAACAATATTCCAGCGAAAACAAATCTAATATTAAAAAGCACATAAAACCCTATCATATTTTAAAAAGCAAACAACTTATACATACACAAACATAAATATAAAAAAGCCTGGGGGAAAGGTGTCTCAACTCCCCCATGCCTGGCGGTATAGATGGGTCTTGAGTAATTTATGAAAGACAAGGAGTGTGGGGGCAGTTCTAATCTCTGGGGGGAGTTGATTCCAGAGGGCCGGGGCTGCCACAGAGAAGGCTCTTCCCCTGGGGCCCGCCATTCTTCCAGTTTAGGCCTTTTCTGATCTTTGTAATACTACTTATTACTTTAGTTCCAATCTTCTGATTTAGAAAAAAATATTTATTTTTAAGCATTGCACAGTATTCCAGGGAAAGTGTTTTCTGATCAACAATGATCAACAATGTATTTCCAAAACCTTATTGTTGTGGTATACTTAAACAGAAACCATTAAATTGCATCCAATTCCTAATTCTCTGCAGAGGGCAAAGATTTTTAAAGCCACTCAGAAAAGGAAAAAAAATTGATAACATTTCGTCAGTAATGGGCTTGTGATTTCACAATATCCCATGATGGAATTTATGATGCAAAATGGCATTTCTGCAACTATTACCAAATTTGGGTCATACGAAAAGGATCAAAATAGTTTTAAATCCTCCCAATGCTGGTGAATTCTTGGAAAAATATTACCGCTACTTTTTCAGGAATTCTCCCTCTGCCCCCCACCTTTTGCACCAGAGCTTGCCATTTGCAATTATATTGAAATGCTTAAGTGACGCAATTTGGAAGTGTGAAAATAAGCAACCTTCTCCAACCTGTCGGAAAGGAAAGCAAAGGATTTCATTCAAGACCAGAATTGACGTATAGATGACAGATCTGGCAGCCCTGACAATACCTTCCTGATTGTCTTTGCAGATTTCAAGATTGAGTCAGGATGCATTTTCCAGATGTGCCCATGCTAAACAAACCAAAAAAAGTGCAGATGCTGATAATATTGAAAAGGCCTCTGAAAAGTTTTTTTTAATTCCGCTGCACATTGCCAGTTCGGTCACACTTATTATGTATTTATATTATGTATTCTTGACTAGCATTTAGGGAAATGCAACCCTCACCAGAGTACTTTTTGCTTTGAAGAAGACACAGTATTATGAAACTGTGGATGTCATTCTGTGATACCATTCAGTTTTTGGTGATGCCAGTCTTCAAAGGTGGTGGCATAGGTTTCGTCAGTGGATTTTGTCAGCAGCTGCAACTTCTAGTTCCCTTGGCTGGATTTCACAGTGTCACAAGTCCTTGGAGAGGGATGGCATAGAAATCCAACCAACCAACCAACCAACCAACCAACCAACCAACCAACCAACCAATCAATCAATGAATCAATGAATCAACCAACCAACCAACCAACCAACCAACCAACCAACCAACGAATCAATGAACCAACCAACCAACCAACCAATCAATGAATCAACCAATGAATCAACCAATGAATCAACCAATGAATCAACCAATGAATCAACCAACCAACCAACCAACCAACCAACCAACCAACCAACCAACCAACCAACCAACCAACCAACCAACCAACCAACCAACCAACCAATCTCCTCACTTTCTGCAGCCCGTGCAGGCGGGATTTCCCCTTTACCGCTGCTGCCGATGCGGTTGTGTGCGCAGCTCCACATCCCCAACATGTGTGTGCACATGCCCGTGCAAGATTTGCCTTCTGCACATGCTCAGAGAGCCAAATCTCATGCAAGGACCCTCACGCACACAAGATTTCACAGTAGAAGCAAAAACCGGCAAAAATTGTTGAAATCTCACAGGTGCAAATGTCCTCGTGCAAGTTTTGGCTTCCTGTGCATGTTCAGAATCCAAATCTCACGCAGGCTCGCCTGAATTAGGGACATAGAGATGCATGCGCAGTTCCATTTTTCCTACCGGAACGCCGTCCCCCACCGTGCCCCCAGGAACCCAACACTGGTGCAGTAGTAGTTCATGATCCCTATCAGTTTTCATGCTAACAACACCTTTTTTAGAAGCCTAAATATCTAAGATCTAATTTAATTTATCATGTCTTGTTTTATTTTAGCCAATAAAAACGTGGTCTTTTCAGTCGATCAATCTTATGAAGGAACACAGAAGACAAGCAAAAATGTGGATTCCTTCTGCTTTCATTGCATAAAAAGCTTTGGACCAGTTCTAAAAGTTAAAGTTCAGGTAATGGTCTCAGTTATCATGTACACCCAGCAGCACAGGAAAATAAGTGTGAATGTATCCCTTTTCCACGAACGCCCAATTATCCATTAGGGTATAGTGTAGCAATAAATAAATAATTAGTCATCAGTAGCATCCTGCTGATGTTTCAAAGGGTCTTGGAGATTTGGCTCTTCACCCAGGGCTTTGGCAAGTGGGCCCTTTTAGATTGTGTGGCTTCTTTTCCCCACATCTGGTCCTGTTATTCTTGCCATTTTCACTCTTAGTTTTTCTACCTTGCTATTTTCTCATTTTCACTTTTTCATTTTTTACTTTAAAAATATTTTAAAAATGTGTTATACTTTTAATTTAAAATACTTTTTAAAAAATATACTTTATTGGTTTATACAAAAAGGAATAAAACAGGGGGAAAGGGGGATGGGAGTACAGAAAAGAGAAGTGGGAGGGGAGTGGGGTAAACAGTATTGTTATATCACAGTTTATATATATTATTGTGTATACATTCCAAGTATTTGTCCATATGTAAAAAATTCATATTCAGAATTCTTATTTGAATAATCTTATAACTGTAATATTTGATAATCCAACAGTAATATAAAAAGCGAAGGGGTAGAAAGGGAAAAAAGGGAGAAAGGAAGGGAGAAGAAAGAAAGAAGAGAGAGATAGAGAGAGGAGAAGTAGTACTTGCAAGCAAGCAGGCATTTGAGTTGTGACGACTTAGATGGATTATATTTGTTGTTTTTGTTAGTGAAAGTTAATCGTAAATTGTAATATTAGTAGATTTCTGATAGTTATCAAGTGGATTGCACTCAGACATTAATTTAAAATACTTTTAACGTATTTAAATAAACACACATTTTGAAATAATTTGTAAATTGTAGCCAAAATACAATGAGATAGTCTGCTTCCATCTAGCTGTTGAATACATACATTTCTTTAGCCAAGACTTGTACTAGATGGCAAAATGTTTTCCACTGAGCCAGCAAGAATTACTCTAAATATATATATACTACTCTCTATATATATACATTATATTAACAATAATTTAAAGTTTATTCCAGCTATAATACAGGTTATTCTGACTTAAGGTGGCATCACATGGCATACTTCTCAGTCCATTCCCGAGATATTCTTTTCTTTTTTTTACTCTAAATTTAATGAAGGTTTAGAAGAGTTAAAGGAAAATATAAGAAAGGAGACTGAATAATTCTTGAGGTCCAAGAACTGAGGGTTCGGCGATGTTTTTTTAAGTAAAACTTCAACTTGCATGGAATTTGCCTGAATGAAAAGTTCATACAATGATTGAAAGGCAAGCTAATCATCATTATCATGATCATCATCAAGCAATAAGTAATTTTCATTTTTAATATCCTATATCTTATTAATTTGGGTCATCTTTTTTTCTTCCCAGGACATTTTACCTAACAAGGCCAGTGAATCCGATTATTCGTTAATTCTGCCTTTGAAACTGCTTCCAGTTGGCAATCAAGTCAATATTGAATTACCAACAGGGAAGGCAAGTTTTGATTCTTGAAATGAATGAACCCCTTTTCTGATACTGTTGCTGTTTTAAAAGCATATTTGGGTGATACAAATAAACTATCATTTAAACTTTCTGTAAAAGTTCTGTTAGAATCTATGTTGTTGTTGTTTTTTAAAAGGGAAAATGCTGCTTTCAATGTAAGTGACTGTTGGCCAGAAATCATACATAAACTACTTCATAAACTACATAATATAGTTCAGACATAATGTTATATGTATAAAATCATACTTATTAATATTCATGCATAATATTCATACAGAATATTTTGTTGTTCATACATATATGCATTATGTAGTTCATACATAAACTACACAATTATTACTTTCAATAAATTAATAGAAATCTTTTATTTTGAAGGAGAGAGCAACATACTACATGCTCTATTTTGGCTTCAAAACAAAAATTACTAAAATTTCAAGAATAAGGGACTCAAGAATAGACACTGGAACATCAGCCAAGGACTGTTTTACTTATTTTGCATTATTTATAAGAAAGACAAGACAAAGACACTTTGTGTCTCCTTCCCTACTGCTCTTTTTCATACTCTGAGAAAATGGCTAATGAATTTCTGACAAATATGCAAACTGAATCTTTCCAGTGATCATTTATTACATGTATGTTTCACCCTTTTTCATACCTGGAAAAAACAGAAATTATAAGTCTAATATAGTACTTTCTGTGTTTCTTTATGGATTGATAAGTTGATTATAAGTACTCGTATGCACTCCTCTGTTAAACAAATCTGGAGTTAATTTGTTTTTGTTTCTTCACATGCTCAATTTATTTGTCTCTCTATCCCTTTTAGACCAGTTTCACTGTCTTCACTAATGCATGTTTTTGGGGTTTTAGGGTGGTACCTTGAAGCTGTATCTCCAGGTAATTGACCGGTAAGGTATTTTCTTCCTGGTTTTTTTGGCACAGTAAATACAGTGAGTGAATGCAAATGGTTTATCCTCAGCATGAATGACAAGTGTGTCATTTGTGTATCATTTGAGGCTTGCATGTAACTCCCCACTGTCTCATTTATAGTCCTCCAGAAATTCAGTAGCAAAACTACCATATTTCACCACTTTGATTACAGCCTGCTTTGGTAGTCTGGAAAGTGGGAATGAGAACAGTTTCCATCTATATCTTATTTCTGTCCTGAAACATTTCACAAAGGGTTTCCCCAAAGCCTAAAACAATTTTCCAAAACTTCAAAAGAAAAAGGAAAAACCTTAAAAGGAAAAGGAAGTTAACAAGCTGAAATATAGCCATTCAAATATTCTCCACTTCCTTAAATGAGTACTTCGTTTTTCTAATTGTAGCATACTCTATTGTATATTCAGATATAACTTCAGATCTACACAAGAATGAATGAATTGGTGATATTGCTGATCTTGCTCCAGTGCTGTAAGGCAGCGATGGCAAACCTATGGCACGAGAGCCACAGGTGGCTCGTGGAGCCATATCTGCTGGCACGGAAACCATTGCCCTAGCTGCTTTTGGTCTTGCACAGACACTCTGGGAGGGTAGTTTTGGCTTCCAGAGAGCCTCCAGGCTATGGGAGGGCGTTTTTTACCCTACCCTGGCTTCAGGGAAGCCTTTGGAGCCTGGGGAGGGCAAAACATGAACCTACTGGGACCACCATAAGTTGGGAAACAGTCCATTTCTGGCCTCCAGAGGGCTTCTCGGGGGTGGGGGGAGCTGTTTTCACCCTCCCCAAGCATTGAATTGGGTGTGGGCATTCACGCTCTTTTGGCACCCAAGGGAAAAAAGGTTTGCCATCACTGCTCTAAGGCTTGATTTCCCCCTAAGGAGCCCCCTTTGTATGAAACAGGCCCATTGAAGCAGGAGGAAATCAAGGCTTAGGAGACTCAAGCTGTGCACGCAGTGCACTGGAAGTGGCAGGTAAGAGGAATCCGCCCCTGGCTCAGTGCATTATTGTTGAAATGATCTGACAACTGTCTATGCTTAGCAGTCATATGGCTGTTTCTGTGTCCCAGGTCAAAGAATCTTGATGTGCGTTTGGGATATGGACTTTGTCCTGATGAGCAGGATTTCCTGCGCAAGAGGAAAAAGGTTGTTGCAGATGCCTTGTATAAGCTTTTTAATCTAGGAGAGGAGTTACGAGAGGATGAGGTATGTGGACCTCCCTCCCCCCCATCCTCCTTCCTTCCTTCCTTCCTTCCTTCCTTCCTCCCTCCCTCCCTCCCTCCCTCCCTCCTTCCTTCCTTCCTTTCTTCTTCCCTTCCCCTCTTTGTGTGGCAGTTTGTGCTTGCACACACATTAGATTGAAAATGTAAGTGCAGGAACATCCATGCGTATGATTCTAACAGAGACTGAGCTATATTGTCTGGACACAAAATGGAAGCCATATTGGATTTCTAGAAATCAGCCTTGTTACCTAAATTCATTGAAAGTTACAAAATCCAGTTTCTGGATATCCATTTTGAATTTGCACCATATGCTAAGCTTCTGTTTATATATAGCTTGATCCTACAGTGCTGTGTTTGCTTAGAAACAGCTGGCCGGTTAGTGCCGTGCGATTGGCGTCCCTATCCAAGGTTCTGATAGGGTGCTTTCCATAGTTACTTTGTAAGCGGGAAAGTTACTGTGTATTGATTGGCTCCTGCCTCAGCCTGGGGTGCTATATAACTCTGTATGTAATTGAATGTTCTCCCTAAGCCTGTACCTGCCTTGCTGGCATGCATTCCATATTAAATCTATCTGTTATCTAAGGCCTCCTCTGTTTTACTGGCGACGAGGATTCTAGCCATTTCTTCGGAGAATTCTATGCTTGGATTCTGTAAGTAAGTGAAAATGTCAGTGCAGCTTACTTTCGCCCCCTTCAATCCCCAAGGGGAGACGTGGGATTCCTATGTCGCCCGTTTCGATTGCTTCTTAATCTCCAACGGGTACACAGAAATTTCCGGAGATAGAAAAAGATCATATTTCCTGGGGTTTTGTGGCCCCGAGATGTTTGAAACTGCCCGCGCATTGTTTGCCCCTACTTCGATCCACGACGTGTCTTGGGAGGACTTTTTAAAAACATTGCAGGACCATTATGCCCCGGCTCCCTCACGGTGTGCACGGCGCTATAAATTTTACCAGCGGAACCAAGCCGAGGGGGAGTCTATAAACGACTATGTGGCCGCCCTTCGCCGAGCGGCATTGTATTGCGAATTCGCTGACCTGAATGATTACCTCCTGGACAGGCTTGTAATTGGGATGAGAGATGGTCGTCTTAAGCGGCGTCTCCTGGCCATTAGGGATCTGACATTCCAAGCGGCGCTAGCGGAGGCTCGTGCGTTTGAGCTGTCAACGCAGTCGCTGGCAGCCATGGACAGCGCCGTGAATGTCACCCGCAAGAGTGCTGTTTCCACGGATAAGGCCACCGCTCTTCCTGAAGAGGAAGGCAGTCATGAAGCAGAGGAGGAGGAGGTGTGCAAATTGGCAGTGAATAGGAACCGAGATGCTCCTTCTACACGTCCCCGGCCACCCCAGTCACCTTGTCAGGGTTGTGGGGGTAATCATCTGAGGTCCTCCTGCCCTTCCCGTGATTCCGTGTGTTGGCACTGCGGTGCCAAAGGGCACCTTTCCAGGGTCTGACGTTCTCGCAGAGTTTCCACAGCCGCGGCCCGGGAGCAACGGGAGCCCCAAAGTTTCACCCCCCGATGGCAGAGGAAATTCCCTTCAAACCGGCGTGAGGATTGCAACGCTATCTATAGCCGGCCACGTTTGGCTACCACTTTTGTGAAGGAGATGTCTAATTCAGCGGAAAAAATCTCGTTGGAGGTCCAGTTGGGAACTTCGAGGTGCCCAATGCAAGTGGACACTGGATCTGCCCACTCCTTAGTTTCGTGGGCAACATTGAAGCGCTGTCTCCCAGCTATCAGCAGAGGTCGCCTGTCTCCATGTGCTGTGCAACTAAAAGACTATCAAGGGACACCAATTCCTATTTTGGGGGAGGGTCGTTTCCCAGTCCGTTTCAAAACTTTTGTGGGCAAATTGCCTCTGATTGTAATTAATGGGCCGTTCTCTAACCTTTTAGGATTGGACTGGTTCAAGGCTTTGGGACTCTCTGTGATTGGGGTAAATGCTGTCAGTGATATGGGAAGGTTTGAGGTTCTGGCACGGGAATTTCCAACAGTATTTGATGGTCAGTTGGGCTGTTATACGGGAACCCTGATTTCATTTGGTTTAAACCCACAAGAACCGGCGGTTCGTTTAAAAGCCCGCCGGGTGCCCATTCCCCTTCGGCCGAAAGAGGATGAGGAGCTGGATAGGCTGATTGCCCAGGAGGTGCTAGAACCGGTGGATCAGGCAAAATGGGAAACCCCGGTGGTTATTGCTTTCAAGGGGGATGGGGGAATTAGGCTGTGTGGGGACTGCAAATGTTCCATTAACAAAGCGTTGGCACACCACTCATATCCGCTGCCAGTGGTGCAACAGCTGCTGCATACCTTGGGAAAGGGTCGGGTGTTCGCGAAGCTTGACCTTTCTCAGGCTTATCAGCAGCTTCCCGTTGACCCCCTAGCTGCAGAAGCGCAGTCAATCATCACCCACCGGGGGGTTTTCAAGTGTCACCGTTTACAATTTGGGGTCTCCATTGCCCCAGGACTATTCCAGGGCCTGATGGAAAGGTTGCTATATGGGCTCGAAGGAACTGTGCCATATTTTGATGACGTCCTGGTGTCGGGGAGTTCCACAGACGAGTTGATGGCACGAGTAAGAAAGGTTTTGTCCAAGTTTAGGGACGCGGGGCTTAAACTAAAGGAAAAGAAGTGTGTCTTTGGTGTCCCGAGGGTGGAATTCCTGGGTTTTATTGTGGATGGAGAGGGAATTCACCCTACCCCTGAAAAGACACGGGCGATTACGGACGCCCCCAGGCCACGATCCAAGGCTGAGCTGCAAGCCTTTTTGGGACTCTTAAATTTTTACGTGGTTTTTATTCCGCATAAGGCGTCGCTGGCCGAACCTTTGCACCGTATATTGGACAAGCACTCAAACTGGCACTGGGGAAGCAGGGAGGAATTGGCATTCAATGGGGTCAAGGCAATACTTTTGTCCAACAATGTGCTGGCCCAATACTCACCAGGATTACCTTTAATATTGACCTGTGACGCTTCACAGCACGGGGTGGGCGCTGTCCTCAGCCACAGACTGCCCAATGGAGCTGAAGCCCCTCTGGCATTTTTCTCTCGCACGTTGGCTACGGCAGAGAGGAATTATGGGCATATAGACAAAGAGGCGCTGGCACTCATTGCAGGGGTCAAGCGGTTCCACGATTACTTATATGGGCGGCATTTCGAATTGGTTACAGACCACCAACCATTGCTGGGGCTTTTGTCTGGCAGCCGTCAAAGTCCGGTGGTCCTTTCACCCAGGATGTCACGCTGGATCGTCTTTTTAGCGAACTACAATTATACATTGACCTATAAGCCTGGACGCCACATAGCACACGCTGATGCCCTGAGCAGATGTCCGCTGCCAGATGTTCTTGTCGACCCTGCTCCGGCGTGCTCTGTGTTTGCTCTTTCTGAGAGTGCTATTCCTATTTCTGCAACCGAGGTAGCTGGAGTAACTGGTCGAGACGCCATTCTGTCCCAAGTAAGGCAATGGGTGTTAAGGGGATGGCCAGTTGCAGCCCCCGCAGACATATTTGTTCCATTTTTTAGATGCCAATCGGAGTTCTCTGTAGAGAAGGGGGTGGTGCTGCGAGGTAGCAGGGTGGTAATTCCAGAAACCTTGCGCAGCCAGGTGTTGGCACTATTGCACAGGGGTCACCCTGGCATAGTGCGCATGAAGAGCTTAGCTCGTGACTATGTTTGGTGGCCTGGGTTGGACAAGGCGGTAGAGCTAAGGGTGGCAGGTTGTGCTGCGTGCCAGGAAAGTTGTCCTTTCCCTCCTCGGGCCGAGCCGCTGGTTTGGGAGCCGCCAGCAGGACCTTGGGCTCGCATACACATTGATTTAGCCGGTCCCTTTATGGGACAGACCTTCCTAATAGTCGTGGATGCCCATTCGAAATGGGTGGAGGTTGTCCAGCTTAGGTCTACCTGCGCTCAGGCGATCATAGATGCCCTACTGACTTTATGTGCTACGCATGGGTTCCCCGACCTCCTCGTCTCGGACAATGGTCCCCAGTTCACAGCAGTGCAGTTTGAGTCATTCTTAGCATCTGCTGGCATCAGACATGCGTTGAGCTCGCCGTGGCATCCGGCCAGTAATGGCCAGGCGGAACGGGCAGTTAGGTCTGTAAAAGACGCCCTTAAGAGGATGCCGCAAGGTTCTTGGCAGGAAAGGCTAGCAGATTTGTTGCTAGCGCAACATTCCACCCCCTGTGTGGCCACGGGCAAAACCCCGGCTGAATTATTGATGGGTCGCAAGCTCCGAATCATTTTAGACAGACTGCACCCGTGGTATTCCCAAACTGTCCAGTGGCCAGTAACCCCGGCCAGACAGGTAAAGATAGGAAATACTGTTTTCGTTAGATCATACTCAGGGGGACGGAATTGGGAAAAGGGAAGAGTAAGCAGGGAACTGGGGCCTCGGTCTTTCGAAATCGAACTTTTGGATGGTAGGATTTGGAAGAGGCATTTGGACCAGATCTGAATTGACAGGGCGAGCGACCTCCGAGGGGAACGAGATCGTGAGCAGTCTGGAGCGGCTCACAGTGAGTTACTGCTGCCCGCAAGGATGTCGGGGGAAAACGCCCCCACAGCGTCATTAAGGGGTGAGGAAATTCCGTATTCGGAAGAGGGAGTACAAGAACCAAATTCGGAAAGGGTTTCAGAGCCGGCGGTCATGCCTCGGCGCTCTGAGAGAGTGCGCTACAAACCGGCATATTTAAAGGACTATGTATGTGTCAATCAAGGGGTTAGGAGTGCTGTGTTTGCTTAGAAACAGCCGGACGGTTAGTGCCGTGCGATTGGCGTCCCTATCCAAGGTTCTGATAGGGCGCTTTCCATAGTTACTTTGTAAGCGGGAAAGTTACTGTGTATTGATTGGCTCCTGCCTCAGCCTGGGGTGCTATATAACTCTGTATGTAATTGAATGTTCTCCCTAAGCCTGTACCTGCCTTGCTGGCATGCATTCCATATTAAATCTATCTGTTATCTAAGGCCTCCTCTGTTTTATACATATAAGCTGATGTAGATGTAAATCTTATAAAGAGAGCCATTTTGATATAGTGGTTAAGGCACCAGATTAGAACCTCAGAAAGAATACTTTCTAGGCCCATGTTAGACACAAAGTCAACTTGATGACTTTGGACCAGTCTCTCTTGGAGAGAATTGTCCAGCTGCTTACTTAGAAGCTAAAACTTTATAATTTTTTTAAACACATGCCTAAAGCTCCAGCTCTCCTTATTTATTTTTATTTATTTATTTTGTCCAATACACAATGAGGGTTTTAGTGGGTATATATCTATATATACATAATAAAATACATGATGAAGGTTATAGAGGAGATACTCATAGTAAAATATATCTAAGAAATAATAGAAAAGAAGATAAAGTAATAGAACATCAATGAAAGAATAGAAGAAGAAATATAGGAATAGAAGAAAGGTATAGGAGATATAGGAGAGCAATAGGACAGGGGACGGAAGGCAGTCTAGTGCACTTGTACTCGCCCCTTACTGACCTCTTAGGAATCTGGATAGGTCAACCATAGATAATCTAAGGGTAAAGTGTTGGGGGTTTGGGGATGACACTATGGAGTCCGGTAATGAGTTCCACGCTTCGACAACTCGGTTACTGAAGTCATATTTTTTACAGTCAAGTTTGGAGTGGTTAATATTAAGTTTAAATCTGTTGTGTGCTCTTGTGTTGTTGTGGTTGAAGCTGAAGTAGTTGCCAACAGGCAGGACGTTGCAGCATATGATCTTGTGGGCAATACTTAGATCTTGTTTAAGGCGCTGTAGTTCTAGGCTTTCTAGGCCCAGGATTGAAAGTCTAGTCTCATAGGGTATTCTATTTCGAGTGGAGGAGTGAAGGGCTCTTCTGGTGAAGTATCTTTGGACATTTTCAAGAGTGTTAATGTCTGAGATGCGATATGGGTTCCAAACAGATGAGCTGTATTCGAGGATGGGTCTGGCAAAGGTTTTGTGAGCTCTGGTAAGTAGTGTGAGATTGCCAGAGCAGAAGCTACGTAGGATTAGGTTTACAACTCTTGAAGCCTTCTTGGCTATATTGTTGCAGTGGGCTTTGGCACTTAAATCTTTTGTTATTAGTATACCAAGGTCTTTAACCGAGTGGGGATTATCTGTGATAATTTGATTATTCAGTTTGTATTTGGAGTTCAGATTTTTCTTCCCAATGTGTAGGACAGAGCATTTGCTAGTTGAGATTTGGAGTTGTCATGTGTTAGACCACTCAGAAACAGCGTCAAGGTCTTTTTGGAGACTAGTTGTGTTATCGGTGGTGTTGAAGAGTTTTACATCATCGGCGAAGAGGACACAGTTGCTTGTGATGTAATCGCAAAGGTCATTGATGTAGGGAATGAAGAGCGTTGGTCCCAGTACACTACCTTGGGGAACACCGCTTTTAACTGGGACAGGGGTGGATATGGTGCTTCCTATTTTGACCACTTGTTGTCTGTTTGACAGGAATGCTATAATCCAGCTATGGAGGGATCCTGAGATGCCATAGGATTTAGAATATTATTAGAATAGAATAGAATAGAATAGAAGAATAGAATAGAATAGAATTTTATTGACCAAGTGTGATTGGACCCAAAAGGAATTTGTCTTGGTGCATATGTTCTCAGTGTACATAAAAGAAAAGATAAATTTTTCAAGGTACAACACTTAAGGATAGTCCAGGTACATATTAGCAATCAAATAATTATTAGGTACCATTCAATATAAATTGTAACGATACAAGCCACAAAGTTATAGTCATACAGTCATTTGTGGAAGTAGATGGGTGATGGGAAAGATGCTGACTGATATATAAACAAGACAGCTTTCCTACACAAGAGTTTTTTCTCTTCACTCTTTCAAAAAGAAAACCTAATTTTTATTTTAAATTATATATATATAATTTTAATCTTTTATTTTAGTTTTTGTGAGTCAAGCAAAAATCAATCAAGTTCTCAGACATTTTTAGATATTATAGTCCCAGAAGTAATGACAATCACTAAAGACAAACACCCCTATCAAAACAAAATCTTTCTTTAACCGAAAAAGGAAATTATGTGAACTCACCTGAACTCATTAGCCAATGGGAGGAAAACTTTGTTTTCACAATTTATTCTTGATGAATGACAATGAAGGACATCAAGTTTCCTCTTTAAATCTAGAGGAAGAACCCGCTCCCCCAAAATAAATCTGGAGCCAAAAAAAAAGCTGGATCGTTGGTTTCCTCTGGAGATAGTTAAGCTGCTATTTTCTCCACTGCAAACTGGAACTGTCAATTTGGTGTATGAAAAGATAATTTGGAGTTGGAATGTTACCTTCTAGAATCCAAGATTGTTCTATGGCCAAAGTCACTTTTTTTATTATTAACTAGCTGTTCCTGACCACATGTTGCTGTGGCTCAGTCTGGTTTGCCGACTCTAGAACATCCAATATATAATTGTCCGTGTGAGAAGCAATCTCTGTGTAGATCTATTTGAATGCAACCTTGTGTTGAAATTTCAAAGCAATCAGGAAAGAAGATCCTGTTTTAAACACCTGTATGTTTTTACCTGTCACAGGTCTGACATCTATATAATATACCGTAGGTATATAAAAAGAGGTACCTATTTGAATGCAATGTTGTGTCAAAATTTCAAAGCAATTGGTGAAGAACTTTTGGAGATTTAAGATTTTGAACAAATGTTTACATTTTTACATTTATATAGATGAAGTGATTGCTTATATTTCTAACAGGTCCCAGTAATTGCTGTTTTGGCCACTGGCGGTGGTGTCAGAGCCATGACATCCTTATATGCTCATCTCTCAGCCTTCCAGAAACTGAACCTTTTGGATTGCATTACATATATCACCTCTGCTTCTGGATCAACATGGTAAAAACTTAAGGGAAATGTGATACATTTAATTAGAATTCTATTTAAAAAATTATTTAAAGTTTTATTGTTTAAAAAAAGGATAATTCATATAATTGTTATTACAGATCCAATACAGTTTTATTTTACATATTAAGATTGCAAATCATATCTCTACATTTTAAGCAAACTATATACATTTCCATGAGTTAACAAGAACTATGATGTTAGTATACTTAACTTTCTTAAGTTACACTTATACACTTGTACACTTATACTTTATATTGATATATTCAATTTTTATTACGGATCCATTCGTGCCATTTTTCCCATATCTCTTTGGTTTCTTTGATTCTTACTCCTTTGATTGCGTTTATCATTTCATCCATTTCAGCACATTTATACACTTTCACAATAATTAGGTTTTCAGATGGGATTTGTTCCTTTTTCCACAATTGGGAATCCTATTAGCCTCAACGCTGAGAAAATTATGTCCATGGAAATGAATACAATTAGAAAAATACATCATTCAGCCTGCTTTTCCACAAGTACTTTTCTGACTTTATTCTCTCTACACCTTCATTAGAGTAGGATTATGAAAGTCAGTGTTATACTGAGCCAAAGGGACGCCTTGATGGGGCAGAAATGTCCTACGCCCCAATTCTGAATGTAAAATTATTTAACAATAACATTGTAGGCTGGATTAAAAGTTGAGTATCAAACTGAATAATCATATATTTTAGCCAGAAAAAAAAAATTCAAATTTGAAAAAAACTTCAAAGTTAGATTTTTTATTATTATTATTATATATTATATATATTATATAATTATTATATATTATTAGAATTCAATTGTCCATGTGAAGTATATGTCAGCATTTAATAAAGAACAAGAGTAAATTCTTCTATTTCAAAATATGTATTTATTTATTTTATTTATTTAATCAAATTTATAGGCCGCCCTTCTCCAGTGGACTCAGAGTGGCATACAGGAATAAAAAACAAAATATGTTATAAAACCCCACAATATTAAAAACAACCATCCATCATTGATTCACCAGGCCTGCTGGCAAAGCTGAGTTTTTAAAGCCTTTCAAAAGGCCAGAAGGGTGGGAGCAGTATGAATCTCTGGGGGGGAGTTGATTCTACATGATCAGGGCCACCACAGAGAAGGCCCTGCAGTCCTGTCAGTCGGCTCTGCTTAGCCAATGGGATCCGGAGAAGGCCGACTCTGTGGGATCTGACTGGCCGCTGGGACATATGAAGCAGAAGATGGTCCTGTAAGTAATTTAGTCCTAAGCCATGTAGGGCTTTATAGTTAATAACCAACACGTTAAATTGCGTTCGGAGACCAATCGGAAGCCAGTGCAGCTTGCGGAGTGATCGGGAGTATCTGGGTAAACCCATAAAAGCTTGCACAGCTGCATTCCGGACTAACAGAGGTCTCTGAGCATTCTTTAAAGGTAGCCCCAGGTAGAGCGTATTTGGACACAAATATGTATCCAAAGAGTTAATTAAAACTATCAAGATTGAATTCTTCGAGCAATTCCGCTTGAAAACTAGATACCAACATCAGAACGATCACTTTATAAGAACAGTTTCTAAAATGCTTGCAAATATACTATGGAATATACAGTAGTGGACGAACTTACATTTTATTAAATAGTGTTGGTTATGACTTATAAAGCCCTACATGGCATAGGACCAGACTATCTCCTAGATCACCTTCTGCCGCACGAATCCCAGTGACCAGTGAAGTCCCACAGAGTTGGTCTCCTTAGGTTCCTGTCGATCAAACAATGTCGGCTGTCGGGACCTAGGGGAAGTGCCTTCTCTGTGGGAGCCCCAGCCCTCTGGAATCAGCTCCAATCGGAGATTCACATTGCCCCCACCCTCCTGGCCTTCCGGAAGAGTTTAAAAACTCATCTTTGCCACCAGGCTTGGGGCTTTTAGATCTTTCCCCTGACGAATGAATGTTTTCAGTATGATTGTTGAATGATTGGTTTGATAGGTTTTCTATTAATTGAATTTAATGGTTGTTTTATTATTTATTTATTTATTAGATTTGTATGCAGACTCGGGGCGGCTAACAACAGTAAAAAAGACAATATAAACAAATCTAATATTAAAAGTAATTAAAAAAAAACCCAATTTAAGAAAAACCAATCATACATACAGACATACCATGCATAAATTTTGTAAGCCTAGGGGGAAGGGAATATCTCAATTCCCCCATGCCTGATGACAGAGGTGGGTTTTGAGAAGCTTACGAAAGGCAGGGAGGGTGGGGGCAACTCTGATATCTGGGGGGAGTTGGTTCCAGAGGGTTGGGGCCGCCACAGAGAAGGCTCTTCCCCTGGGCCCCGCCACACGACGTTGTTTAGTCGACGGGACCCAGAGAAGGCCAACAATGTATTGTATGTTTTAATATATTATTAATTGGATTCATATTATTGTTTTGTTTTTGTACTTGCTGTGAGTCGCCCCAAGTCCTTGGAGACGGGCAGCATACAAATCCAATTAAGTAAATAAAATAAATAAATAAACAAACAAATAAATAAATATTATTTTTCTCACTACTGCAGGACGCTGACAAATTTGTATCATCATTCTGACTGGTCCCATCAAAATTTTGAAGACTGCATCAATAACATCAAAAGACAGTTGCTGAAGAACAAAGAGAGTGTCATTTCTAGCGAGAGCCTGAAGCAGTATCACAAGGAACTATCAGAGCGGATCAAAGCTGGCCATCTTTCGTCTTTTACAGCACTCTGGGCCCTTATTCAGGAAGCTTTCCTCCACAGTGGAGTATGTTGATTACTTGTTTTGCAGCAAAGATTTGATCCCTAGCTTCTCCTATTGTTTTATTTTATTTATTTATTTATTTTGTCCAATACACAATGAGGGTTTTAGTGGGTATGTATATCTATATACACATAGTAAAATACATGATGGAATAGAATAGAATAGAATAGAATTTTCTTATTGGCCAAGTGTGATTGGACACACAAGGAATTTGTCTTGGTGCATATGCTCTCAGCGTACATAAAATAAAATATACATTTGTCAAGAATCATATGGTACAACACTTAATGATTGTCATAGGGGTCAAATAAGCAATGAAGAAGCAATATTAATAAAAATCTTAGGATATAAGCAACAAGTTACAGTCATACAGTCAACATGGGAGGAAATGGGTGAAAGGAATGATGAGAAAAACTAGTAGAATAGAAGTGCAGATTTAGTAGAAAGTCTGACAGTGTTGAGGGAATTATTTGTTTAGTAGAGTGATGGCGTTCGGGAAAAAAACTGTTCTTGTGTCTAGTTGTCTTGGTGTGCAGTGCTCTGTAGCGACGTTTTGAGGGTAGGAGTTGAAACAATTTGTGTCCAGGATGTGAGGGGTCAGTAAATATTTTCCCCGCCCTCTTTTTGACTCATGCAGTATACAGGTCCTCAATGGAAGGCAGGTTGGCAGCAATTGTTTTTTCTGCAGTTCTGATTATCCTCTGAAGTCTGTGTCGGTCCTGTTGGGTTTCAGCACCAAACCAGACAGTTATAGAGGTGCAGATGACAGGTGATGAAGGTTATAGAGGAGATACTCATAGTAAAATATATCTATGAAAGAATAGAAAAGAAGATATAGGAATAGAACATATCAATGAAAGAATAGAAGAGGAGATATAGGAATAAAAGAAAGGTATAGGAGATATAGGAGAGCAATAGGACTGGGGACGGAAGGCACTCTAGTGCACTTGTACTCGCCCCTTACTGACCTCTTAGGAATCTGGATAGGTCAACCATGGATAATCTAAGGGTAAAATGTTGGGGGTTTGGGGATGACACTATGGAGTCCGGTAATGAGTTCCACGCTTCGACAACTCGGTTACTGAAGTCATATTTTTTACAGTCAAGTTTGGAGTGGTTAATATTAAGTTTAAATCTGTTGTGTGCTCTTGTGTTGTTGTGGTTGAAGCTGAAGTAGTCGCCGACAGGCAGGACGTTGCAGCATATGATCTTGTGGGCAACACTTAGATCTTGTTTAAGGCGTCTTAGTTCTAAACTTTCTAGGCCCAGGATTGAAAGTCTAGTCTCATAGGGTATTCTGTTTCGAGTGGAGGAGTGAAAGGCTCTTCTGGTGAAGTATCTTTGGACATTTTCAAGGGTGTTAATGTCTGAGATGCGATATGGGTTCCAAATAGATGAGCTGTATTCGAGGATGGGTCGAATTTGACATCATGTAACATCAGCTGTGCTGGTGAGTGTGGATTGCCTCACACTTCCCAGCGCTGATGATGTTATTTAGTTGGGTAATGAAACATCTGGAAAAAAAGGCAAAGGAACTGAGAGAATACCAAGGATTTCCCAATCTAACCTTGAGTTACATGTGTTCTCTTCTCTTGAATGATGCATATACTGTATTAAAATATTTTTTTTTGTTTCCCTTTGTTTGAAGACAAATTCCAGTAAGCTCTCGGACCAGCAACAGGCTTTGAATCAGGGGCAGAACCCTTTTCCTGTTTACACATCCATAAATGTCAAAGAAGAAAATATTAACACTTTTGACTTTAGAGGTGGGTACTCACCAGGGGTGGGCTGCTGCCCGGACTGGGGGACAGGAGGGGGATGCAGTGGGATAGCGAAAATGGAGCTCCACCCCAGAGCACCCAATTTGCACTGAAAGATGTTGAAAGAAAATGCAGAAGCCAGGCCCACAGTGGTAGTAAAAAATTTGGTAGCCCTTCACTGGTACTCACATATCAGTCTCTCCACTGTGGAAATGGGGGGTTTTGGTTGCATGCTATAGGTCAGTGATGATGATGATGATGATGATTATGTCAGTACAACACAGCAAATGAGATCACTATGCTGGATTTCGTATTTCATCACCAGTCGGGCGCTTCCCAAGCACCTAGGACTGCACGATGTAGCGGCAAATTATGTTTGCCGATCCCAGTAAAGCGGCCTTTTGCAATTGCCAGATGGAGATTTTGTCAATTCCGATGGTTTTCAAATGTCCACTGAGATCCTTTGGCACTGCGCCCAGTGTGCCAAGTACCACTGGGACCACTTTCACTGGCTTATGCCAGAGTCGTTGCAGCTCGATTTTTAGATCTTCGTATTTTACTAATTTCTCTAGCTGCTGCTGCTGCTTCTTCTTCTTCTTCTTCTTCTTCTTCTTCTTATTATTATTATTATTATTATTATTATTATTATTATTATTATTAATTAGATATGTATGCCGTCCCTCTCTGTAGATGGTGAACATTTTTCGCTTTGTGTGTCAAAAGGGGTGTGTGTGGGTGTGCTAGCATGCATACAGGTGCTCACGCCCCTCTCAGCCCCTGTGCTGCCTACCATGCATGGGCACAGGCCTTTCTGAAACCTGATAGATTAAAAAAAAGTCAAATGGGCAAACTGGAAGTTTGGGAAAATACACTTCTTTCTTTCTTTCTTTCTTTTTCTCTCTCTCTCTCATTCTTTCTTTCTTTCTTTTTCTCTCTCTTTCCTTCCTTCCTTCCTTTCTTTCTCTCTCTCTCACTTTCTTTCTCTCTCACTCACTTTCTTTCTCTCTCTCACTTTCTTTCTTTCTTTCTTTTTCTCTCTCTTTCCTTCCTTCCTTTCTTCTTTCTCTCTCACTCTCTCTTTATCTTCCTCCCTCCCTTCCTTCCTTTTTCATCTTTAGACCAGTAGCCAACCAAGCTGCCTTTCACTCTTTTGTGCACCTTTGTGTTGCAGAATGGGTGGAGTTCAATCCTTATGAAGTGGCTTTCCCAAAATATGGTGCACAGGTTCGCTCAGAGGATTTTGATAGTGAATTCTTCATGGGAAGAGTGGTGAAGAAGATCCCAGAGTCCCGGATTTGCTATATGGAAGGTGATTATAAGCTAAAGGAAAATACAGCAGAGCTTATCAAGGAAAGCTTGGAAAGATCCTGTCTTAAGACTTCTAGGTTTTTTTACTCCCAAGCGGTCAGAGCTCCATTGCGGCAGTTAAAATATTCCAGTGAATAAATAGTTATCTCATGCTGTTTATAATAGCAAAAATTACACAAATGCATGCACACACAAACACACACACACACACACAAACAAACAAACAAACATACACACACTCTTCCTAGAATAGATTCCACTTAATGGAAGTGCCAACGATATGAATGAATGATCATGAATGAATGTTAGTTAAATGTTTTAGATTAGGTTTTATATTGTGTTTCTCAGATTTTGTATTGTATTGACTTTATTATGTAAGCTGCCCTGAGTCCGCTGGAGAAAGGTGGCCTAGAAATGCAAATAAATAAATAAAATAATAATAAGCGTCCATGAAAGAGACCTAAAACATAATGGATCGATGACATCAGCAAGTATTGTGGGCCCAAGAAAGAAAAGGAAAAGAAAGCTCAGGACCAGATTGGTTGGTAATGAGGAAGAGGCCTTCATCCTGATATAACACACACACACACACGCACCCCATGTAAGATTATAAATCTGTACAAGGCTTATACAGAGTTTTTTGTGTACCTTTCACAGTTTGTGATTGTATTCCTATATTTTGTTTAATTGTGTGAAATGGGCAATTAGGCATGATGGAATTTTCAACTGATAAGTTCCATCATATGGCTTTCAGGTTCTGTCCTTATTTCCCTCACAAACATAGTAGTAATAGTAGTCCTAACATAATCTGCCATCATTTTAAAGCATCATATGCTTTGTTTATTTGTTTGTTTATAGTGTGTTATCTAAACTCAATACCAGTGCTTTGTTAATGTGTTAACAGTGGATATGACTCTTATCAGCCATAATCAGTATTAACAGCACAGTTAATACTGTGATGCTAAATTGTGTCTATATTATTTAATTAGCTGGCAGTAATAAATACTTGTCACAGTTTCCAGTCTAATGAGCCTATATCCTTTGGTACAGTTGAGATGGACTATAATCTGAGTTAATGCAACGTCTTCAATGTGGTTGGTCTTGTAGGTATCTGGACTAACATTTTCAGTCCAAATCTCCTGGATTGTTTGTATTGGAGCACAACACCAGAAGAATTCTGGAAACGATGGGTGGAAAATATGTTAACAAAGCGTAAGGATCTAAATACTATTTTAGTCTTTGTGTTGCCGGATTTTTTAAAAAAATTTGCTTGCAAAGTGAAATAAAAGAGAGAACTCCTTTAACCTCCTGTCTTTTTGGCCACGTTCTCAATCAGAAAGAAACTAATTCTGGATGATTGCAGCTATTATAACCTATTATTTCTCTGAGTCCTCGGAGAGGGTGGCATATAAATCCAATTGAGGACCTGTATACTGCACGAGTCAAAAAGAGGGTGGGGAAAATATTTACTGACCCCTCACATCCTGGACACAAATTGTTTAAACTCCTACCCTCAAAACGTCGCTACAGAGCACTGCACACCAAGACAACTAGACACAAGAACAGTTTTTTTCCGAACGCCATCACTCTACTAAACAAATAGTTCCCTCAACACTGTCAGACTTTCTACTAAATCTGCACTTCTATTCTACTAGTTTTTCTCATCATTCCTTTCACCCATTTCCTCCCATGTTGACTGTATGACTGTAACTTGTTGCTTATTAATATTGTTTCTTCATTGCTTATTTGACCCTTATGACAATCATTAAGTGTTGTACAACATGATTCTTGACAAATGTATATTTTATTTTATTTTATTTTATTTTATGTACGCTGAGAGCATATGCACCAAGACAAATTCCTTGTGTGTCCAATCACACTTGGCCAATAAAAATTCTATTCTATTCTATTCTATTAATAAAATAAATAAATAAATAATAAAATAAATATTCAAAAATTATAGTTAGTCAAGAAAATAGGGACTTCTTCTGATTTATGACTATTTTGATGTTTAACGAAAATTACATTTTTAGATTATTTATTGGGTTTAGAACATTGTAACATTTCCAAAAGGTGCATATAACAATAATGAAAAAACAAATGTGTATATAAAAAATCTTGGGATGCTGTCATATATTTGCTAAATAATTCCTCACTAGACACATGAATTTTCTCTGTGCCTGCTCATAACCAGCAATGAAACAGTTGACTCTTAGCCCAAAATTACAGTTACAACAGTGACACATGTGGAGAAAATTGCATTTATGTGGCTATTCTTTAGGGCTTGCCAGTGGAAGAATGATAGTGTTGTGCTTGAGGAATTATAATAATGAGTTGTTTGTTTAGCTCATTTTAAGACCCTGTGACTCAAATCTGTGTCTGTGTTTGCAGGGCATATTCCTTTTTGACGTATTTTCAATGGAATGTGCTACATTTAAAAAAAAGCCTCACTAATGAAGAAGTGTTATATTTCAAAAATAAAAGTTGCCATAAACGAAGTATTTCTATATTTTGTTTCAGATGAGAATTATTCTTCAAGTAACTCTCCTGCCACGGTCTACAAGCCTCCAAGTTATCCCTATGGAAAACTTTGTGAAATCTTCAATGACATTTTAACTGATCGTCCTTTAAAGGGGGAAAATCATAACTTCCTACAAAGCTTCGGTTTTGATAAAGATTATCTGGATCAGAAAGAATTCAAGAGATGGAGTGGTAAATGAGAACGATAATTTCTAGAAACACTTTAAATGTTCAGAATTGAATCCATTCAGAAACATCTCAGTTTCATAAGTATGGAGGTACAAAAAAGATATAGTCCTATGACAGTGATGGTGAACCTATGGCGTGTTTTTTGGCTTTCAGAGAGGCTCTGGGAGAGTGTTTTTGATTAGATTAGATTAGATTTATTGGATTTATATGCCGCCCCTCTGCGCAAACTTGGGGCGGCTCACAACAAAAATAAAAACAGTACATAGTAACAAATTTTGGCTTGCAGAGAGCCTCCAGGGGGATAGTGAAGGCTGTTTTTACCTTCCTTTGGTTCAGGGAAACCTTTGGAGCCTGGGGAGGGTGAAACATAAGCCTACTGGGCCCACCTGAAGTTGGGAAACAGGCTGTTTCTAGCCTCCCGAGGACCTCTGGGGGGCAGGGGAAGCTGTTTTCACCCTCCCCAGGCATTGAATTATGGGTGTGGGCATTTGCACATGAGCGATAGCTCGCGCATACACTCGTGATGGTAAACCTTTTTCGGATCAGGTACTAAAACGGTGTTGATACTGCACATGCGCAGGAAGCAAAATCTCATAAGGGGACATGTGTATGTGCAAGATTTCAATGATTTTTTGTTCCTGCGCATGCGCCGAAGCAAAAAAATAACTGAAATCTCTCTCTCACTCACATCCCCTTATAAGGTTTGGCTTCCTGTGCATGCACAGAAGCAAAATCTCATTCGGATGCACACATGTGAATGCCAGGGACGTTTCCATTTTCGCTACTGGACTTATGGTATGGCTCATATTGGTAACAACAGGCTACTGGGGCTCACACAATAGCGTGTGTGCACATGCCCACACTCCTAATACAAAACCCTACACATGTGCACTGCCCCCTGCGCATGCTTACAGGCCTTAGTGAAGCTTCTGGACTTCCACTAGGTCCATTGGGTTGTTTTTCGCTCTACCCAGGCTTCAGGAAAGCCTCCTGAAGCCTGGGGATGGCAAAAAATGGCCAAATGGGCCAATTGGAAGTTCGGAAATGAAAGGAAGTGGAGCTGCCCTATACTTATCTTCAGATAGTTACAACCAGGCCTTGCACACCTCGGCCCATTTCTTTTGCTGGTGGGGAGGCTTCTCTGAAGGCTTGTGTAGCCGATAACAGAGCTCTGAATCGATCCAGAGCATTGTTATCAGCTGCAGAGGCCTTCAGGAAAGTCTTCCTGAATGCAGAAGAAATGGGCTGAGATGTGGGAGGCCTGGATGCAGCTGTTCAAAGCAGAAGTTCCTGAAGACCTCTGACAGCAAAAAGGAGGCTGAGGATATGGTTGTGTCATAGGTTCGCCATCATTGATCTAGATCTTACAAATGAAAAAGAGATGACTAGCAAGGAGATAAACCAGATCAGGGTATATTTTCATGTATTACAAAAGAGGTATAATAAGAAGTGTGTTTGGGGGTGGGTAGGTGACATGCATTTTTCCTAACTTTGCTAGGGACAGAAAGAGCACCATAGGGAAGACAACTCTCTCTAGAGGAAAAGAAGCATCACCAATATTTATTTTGCTCCTGGGAGTATTTATTGAAACACACTGAACTTATTTTGTTCCTTCTTTGGGAAATGACCATTGTAGAAGATTGAATCTGCCCTTTCTTTAGTTCTAGAATGGTTTTCCATGTTTACATTCCCAATGGCCAATGAGCCACAAAACAATTCTTGTTCATTACACATTTGGAACAAATGGAAGTTGTTCCCACTATTGTATCTTCAGAATAATCTGTTTCTGGAGATTTCTTCATTGAGCTTCTCCTTCATCCACAACATATATAATTCTGAACATCTCAAGCATGTCTCTTCGCAATCCATCATGTCTCGTATCACTGTTTCCTTTCTAAGACAATGTGAGGCAGCACAGGGTTTTGTTGGTAAAAGACTGTCTGGAGTTATCTTTCTCTCATGTTGGTTGGAAAAAAATGTATGTCAATTGTTTTTCAGATACTGTATATGATACTTCTTCTAACAAGTTGACACCAAACACAAAATCCCTCTGTTTAATAGATGTGGGATATTTTATGAACAACAGCGGTATATCAATTTTTAAACCAGAAAGAAATGTGGATTTAATTATTTTTCTGGACTATGAGATGAGTGGAGTCTTAAAGGTGAGAAAAATATTTTCACTATTATTTTCCTTTTGAATGCTTGTCTGCTTACATGATGGAAAGGTACTTGATGATTTTATTTTGGACGGGATGCAGAATTCAGGACAAACAAAATGCCCTAAGATTAAATAGTCTGGAAAGAGAGAGACCCAAGTGAATCTCTCCAATCTGCAGGATAGCTTGTTACATTCCATAGTATTATATCTAATAGGAGCTCTATTTTGAATGTGGAAAGTATGTTACAGTAGTTAGTCTGGAGGAGAAGGAAAGATAATAGTAGTGTAAAACGTATCAGGAAAGACTTAATGAAATCAATCTGTATTGTTTGGAGGACAGAAGGAAAAGGGGGAACATGATCAAAACATTTAAATATGTTAAAGGGTTAAATAGGGTTCAGGAGGGAAGTATTTTTAATAGGAAAGTGAACACAAGAACAAGGGGACACAATCTGAAGTTAGTTGGGGGAAAGATCAAAAGCAACGTGAGAAAATATTATTTTACTGAAAGAGTAGTAGATCCTTGGAACAAATTTGCAGCAGACGTGGTTGGTAAATCCACAGTAACTGAATTTAAACATGCCTGGGATAAACATATATCCATTGTAAGATAAAATACAGGACAGACTAGATGGACCATGAGGTCTTTTTCTGCCGTCAGTCTTCTATATTTCTATGTTTCTATGTTTCTAAAACAGCCTTCTCTAATACTGCTTTCCTGAAGCAATATAGAATTTATTTTTTGTGTGTGTGAAAGAAAGAAAGAAAAAATAGGTTGAAGAACCAATTGGGAGTTGTTTGGACTCATTGATCATTGGTCAAACTTCAGCTGGACTGGAAATTTCATCTAAACTTTCCTTTACTCCTTTTCCTTAATTCAAAACTTGTACAGTATTGCTAATTGACTCGAACAACCACTTGTACAAAAGTAGTTGAGAAAGCAGAATTCATATTCACGATGCTCTATGTTTTCACACTAAATATTCTACACTGCTTATCATAGACAATTGCAGATTATTTGGTAGGGGAGTTTCTGATTTACATATGCGAAGCAAAATGAATATGTTTGGGAAGATCTTTTTTCTTTTTTCTCTTTTTCAGCAAATACAGATCATGGCTGAATACTGTGAAATCCAAGGCATTCCCTTTCCAAAGGTCCACGTGAGTGAGAAAGAGCGAAAGAACATGAAGGAGTGCTACGTTTTCTCAGATGAAGATAATCCCAAAGCACCAATAGTGCTTTGTTTTCCACTGATCTGTGGCACCTTCAAAGAATACTCAGCACCAGGTAAATTCACCTGATTTAAGCATTTGCTGTTGCTTCAGTGATTTCTTTAATTTACATGTTAACTGAAATCCCTTCTGCAGTGGCATTTCCCATGGTATAAAAGAACACTGCAAATTGTGCAAATACACCCAGTTTCAAATTGTGATAATTAATTGTGTATGAAAACACCAACATCATTCCATTTTCTGAATATTAATCAAGTAAATATGGCAAATTTAAGATGTGCAGAATTCAATTCCCAGAATTCCCCAGCTAGCATGTTCATACATCTTAAATCAGTGGTTCCCCAGTGGACCCCCAGTGGTTCTCAACCTGGTGGTCAAATGACCATTTTACAGGGGTCACCTATGACCATGGTGTTAGGAACTAAAGCTTTTATTCTGGTGCCTTGGAACATATTTTTACAATCCTACCAATGAGGTGCTTACAATCACCTCTGACTTTCCTGTGAATCAGCTTAAAGATCCATTGAGAGAATTGTCGCTAGACTTATGGTTGGGGGTCACCATAACATGAGGAACTGTATTAAAGGGTCACGGCCAGTGTTCCCTCTAATTTTTTTGAGGGTGGGCGGAAAAGTATAGTGTCTGAGCGGCAGTCCCTTCGGGACTGGGCGGCACAGAAATAATAAATAAATAAACAAACAAACAAACAAACAAACAAACAAACAAACAAACAAACAAACAACCCACCCTGTTTTGCCTCAGAGAATTTCAAAATAAAATACTGTACTGTGTGTCTATAACAGTGAGCTCATAATAGGGCAACTCTATCAATATCAAAATGCCACTTAAATAGTTGAGCTAGTTTCAAACTAGATTTTGATTTTCTTTCTCTCTTCCTTACTCCCATTCTTTTTCTTTCTCTTTTCCTTCCTCTCTTTTTTCTATCTGTTTCTCTCTCTTCCTCTCTTCCTCTCTCTCTCCTTCCCTCTCACTCTTTCCCTCTTGGCTTCTGGGAAGGTTTGGAAAACTCTGAGCTGATGATGATTTTTAAGTGAGCGATTGCTCACTGCTCAGCTTAGCGGGAACTATGGTCACGGCATTAGAGAACTACTGTCATAAACCCACTGAACTAGAGGAAGGCACTATTGAATTATTCTATTTAAAATAGCTTAGGTAGTTCTGGGTTTTAAATCTGCACCTGAAATATACTCAGCAACCCAGACTGACATTGGCCCTCTAGAGGCAATAAATGGGGGAACTGATTAAACAAACATCATAACACAAAATTTGCAAATTATGTGCTTGCACCACATTAGGATATACGCTTGTAAGGGTGACATTTGTGTCATGATGTTACCTCACGCATTCTGATTTTAATACTGTTTTGGTTCATTTGTGGATGACTATGTATGGACATCCTAATACTTCTTTTCCAATATTTATTAAGCAGAGAATGAAGCTGAACTATGCTAGAGAAAAAAAAAATCTTTAGCCTTATTGCTTTTCTGCTGCAATCTCTGTCCCTGCCTTAAGACAATAGGCTGCATGTAGAGAATAACAGTAGAATAACAATTCCCTGTGGCTGTGAGTAAGTTCATCAGGGATGAAATCATGGGTGGAATCTATTATTTGATTGTTGCAGAACACTGAAGTGCCCTGGGATTTGGTGCAACTGGAAGGTTCCCTAACCAGAGATGGGCACCAAGTAAAGTGTTAGAAGGTTGCCTATGATATTTTGGAGGTCATCCAGGAATACCTAGAAAGGGGAGGGCTATGGATGGAGGAATGGAGACCCCTCAAAAAGAAACCAGTTATATTCTCACCAAAATTTGACTCTTTTCTACTGAATTTATGGGCTACTACAGGGATGCTATAGGGATACTTGAAAACTAATACAGCCCCTGCATTGCTCATTTCTGACTGGTAAGATTCTGCTTGTGTCCATTATTTTGCCAAACAGCTGAAAAAACTATCTTCCTAAAAATATCATGAGCAGTTAATGTGAGCATAGATATTTAGCAGAGTGAGGAGGGTAGATTCATACAGCTGTCCATAATGGAACTCACATAAAATTTTAGGTCTTTTCTTCTTTAGGGCCAACAAAATATATGGAAAGACTGTTGGACAAAGATTCCTCATTGCTTTCTAGTCTGTTAACTAGAGACAAGTAGTCATCGACACAGTAGGGTTTCCAACAACACCAAGATCAGAGGCAGATAGCTTTATATTGCCTTAAGAGTCTGCCTTAAAAAAAGAAGTTACTTGGTTTAGAGAGATGCCCTAAGTACAATTAATCCTTGACTTACAACAATTCACGTAGTGACCATGCAAATGTACAACATCATTGAAAAATGTAACTTATGACTGTTTTTCACAGTTACGACCAGTGATGGGCTATCAAAGTTTTTACTACCACACCGTGGGCTTGGCTTATGCATTTTGTTTCAACATCTTTCAGTGCAAATTGGGTGCTCTGGGGTGGAGCTCCAAATTTTGCTACCGGAACTGCATTTCTGACCGTTCCCGTAGTAGCCCATCACTGGTTACGACCTTTACAACACCCCCATGATCATGTGATCAAATTTCAGATGCTTTGGCAACTGGCTCACATTTATAACCTTTGTTGTATCTCAAGGCCATGTGATCAAACTTTTGTGACCTTCTGACAAGCAAAGTCAGTGTTGAAACCAGATTCACTGGGTTACTCACTTAATGAATGCAATGTTTCACTTAACAACAGTGGCAAGAAAAAGTCATAAAATGAGGTAAACTCACTTAACAAATGTTTCACTTAGCAACATAAATTTTGGGCTCAATTGTGGCCGTAAGTTGAGGACTACATGTATCATTTCCAAGATTTAAAACCACATAGTATTGATCCACAGTGAAATCTACTTACCTTTCCTACCGGTTCTGCACATGCTCAGAAGGTTTTGTGCATGCGCAAAGGGTTTAAAAAAAAAGAAAATGGTGGCGTTTGGGCAGGTAGGCAGAACTGCTGCTACTGGTAGGCCCGAACCGGTAGCATTTCACCCCTGGTATATATTCCTTGCAAACATTTTCATATTCTAATATACAAAAGCCTTGAAACATAAGAGTACTTCTGGAAAATTTCAATCTCCCCCGTCACCCTTGGCATTTCAAGTTTTATTTCTCTGGAATGTGTTCAGACTGAAGCAGATGTGCAAGTACAGGAGAAAAGGACATGTTACCTAATCATTCCTCAAGCCCTTTTAAAGACTTCTCAGTTTCAGCCAAACAATTAGCATATGTGTAATAATACCTTAATTTCAAATGCACTCTGAAGTAGCTTTTCAATTTGCTTTTTTTTTAAAAAAAAGGATCTCCCATTATATCGCCAGCAAGCTCTAAGTTTGGAAAGCTTTTCTCAGCCCTGCAAACTATTTGTGGCTGTTAAAAACTATCCTTTAAATGCTCGAAAGGCTACCCATGGTAACTATAGATTGAAGATATTTCTTTCATGAGCATTAATAGCTAAAAAAAGAATTTATTCCATGCTGTTAATTTCACCAGCAAGATGGTATATATTAGTCAGGGCAAGAGTTGGGAGCAATATTTTATATTATGGCAGATTTTTAAAAATGTTGACAGAAAAAACTGCTCCTTTTTCCTCTTGATTGGAAAAAGAGGGTTCCCAGAGAAACTGGTTTCACTGTTATTGGAGTTTTATTGACATATTGCAGTAATATTCCAGAACTGAAGTGCTTTCTCTATAGTAGATAATTTTAACTTCCACTGCTCAGCAAAATGGAGAATGCCTCTCAATATGCCATTCTATTTCAGTTCCAGAAAATGAGGGCACAAAAGAGATAAGCTGATATAAAACCAATTTATTTCGCTTCCAAGTACCAAATGTTTTAAATCTTTACCTACAGTGTATTGTTTTGCTTTAAATAAGGTTCACTCACTCACGTTTTTTAACCTTTCAGGGGTCAAACGCAGTCCTTCAGAAATGCAGGAAGGCAAAGTCATTCTGGAAAAAGACACCTCACCCTATCAAACCCTCGAAATAAACTATAGTGAAGAAAATCTGGACAAACTAATAAATTTATGCAGTTACAATGTTCTTTACAGCAAAGACTTCATCCTCCAAGCCATTCAAAGTGCTATGCAAAAAAAGCGACATGGTGGGTCCAGGAATGATAAATAACGATCATTTGTCTCCTTAAAGAGAAGAAACCCAAAATGTAACATGATGCATTGTTTGAGGCAATGCTAATTGGCTGTCATGGGGCTGCAGTGTGTTGGATGATTGGATAATTCTTACTCCTGATTGATTTAACAAGTGGATTTACAACTAAATATACTACTGCAGGCTTTCATGGCTGGTATTTGCTGGGCAGTGTTAGGCTTCAGGGTTTTGTGATTATAGTCTATAAATCAGATGTTCTGATGCTAAACAGCAGTTCTGCTTTCAGAGGCAAAATGGTCAGCTAAGCAGAAGCACAGGCCACTGAGCAATGACTGACAGGGATCCTATCTTTATAGTCAGGCATCCTGGCTAATTTCCAACTGGTCCAGGTTGGTGAGAACTAAGAGAGGGTGAGAAATCACATTGCCTCTGAAGATGCTAGATATGGTTGTTGGCAAAACATCAGGAAATCTGTTCTCTACATCAGGGTCGTCAAACTTGGCAACTTTAAAACTTGTGGACTTTAACTCTCAAATTTCTCCTACCAGTTATGGTGGCTGGAGAATTCTGGGAGTTAAAGCCCACAAGTCTTAAATTTGCCAAATTTGAAGACCTGTGCTCTAGAAGATGATGGTCACTAAAACCTGAAGCCCAATGGCTTTTAAACTCCTTATCTATTTGAAATAGCCATCATGCATCAGATAAACTCTAGCTTGTGTGCCTGCATAATTAAGCTGTAATTTGATCAGTTTTGTTCTCTTAGTATGTATACTTCTATAATTTCTTACAAAAGTGAGATTAATAAAAGACATACATTCAAGTACTAGCTATTAGTGTTATCCAATCTTTACTATTAGAAGTGATTTTAGGAAATGGTATTGACTGAAATTGATGATGTACTGTTTTCTAAAGTAATTGAACCACAATTATATTTCTTTATAACATTGTAAGAGAACTTATCCTCTACCACTGTATTAGACATGATGAAATGTGGTTGGATTTTAACACTTACAGAAAAGCGTGAATTGACTTTGATCAGTACCAGCTGGAAATATTTGCAGTATACAAACAAGGATAACTATTTACTTTGTATAATGAAAGTTATTCATTGTTATTTTAAGATGACAGACACATTAGCCATCTAGACTTGAGCAGCATAAAAATTGAATAGATAAAATAAATTTCACATGTAAATTATAGCAGTTCAACCTGAAAATTATTTTATTATTTAAATGGAAATCTACCTGGAAATAAGTTCAGTAAATTCCATGTGACTAATTTTTGAATTAAAACTCAAAAGTTTTTTTAAAAAATTAGAAGCAATTTAAGGATTAACCATTGCTATTAATTTGTTTAAAATTCTAAACCCACATTGGTGTAACTCAACAGATATTGGATCAAATTCTGATTATATGCTTTCAAACATGAGCCTAAAGCTTAGTTTATTATCTTAATTTATTGAAAGTGTCTGTGCTTTGAGACCTTTATTTAATATATTTCTGTACTGTTTTCCATATAATTGCTTCTTGAACATGTTTATTCTTTTAACTATCTAACGGCAATGCTGAAACTTCAAATGTTATCTCACATGTGGAATAATGATAAATGAAGGACAATCTGTTTTATCATGAAGATCTGATTAAAACTCAACTTGGTACCTATTGCCTAACAGCTATTGGTTTGCTACTTTCTGTGATTTAATTTATTGAACCCTCTCCCACGACACATTTTGTTAACCTTTTTTGAAAAAGATTTACTCATTTATCCTTTGTAGAATGAAAAACATAAATATTTTGAGATTAATCTGAGAAAATGCTACCGTTCTTCAAAAATTCTCCTTACCAGGGACTTCTGTACCCTATTACTGTAGAAAAAAACCCGTAAAAATGTATGTAGCATCATACAGTGCTACATACTGTATTTCATAATAAAACAAATACATTAAACTTGTGTGTTACTGGATTTATATGAGAAATACAGAAACATGTTTATTAATTTAAGAAAAGGGAGGAGGGGGTCACGCTGTTTTCCAGGGCACCAGAGGGCCAGACGAGGAACAATGGTTGGAAGCTGACCAAGGAGAGATTCAACCTAGAAATAAGGAAGAGCTTCCTGATGGTCAGAGTGATCAATCAGTGGAACGGCCTGCCAGAGGAGCTTGTGAACTCTCCAACTTTGGACATTTTCAAGAGGAGATTGGACTGCCATTTGGCTGGGGTGCTGTAGGATTTCCTGCTTAAGCAGGGGGTTGGACCTGATGACCTGCAAGGTCCCTTTCAACTCTAATAAATAAATAAATAAAAGACCTGAATAAAATCTGGTTTCTATATTATAATTTTTCTTTAGAAAACAATTTTCAAACTTTGAAAATACCTGTATATACTAATTTATTTCTTGTGGTAGTGCAGGAGTGTCAAACTCAAGTCATCACGGTGGCATCACATGACATATTGTGACTCCCCCCTTCATAAGCCAGGTGTGAGTGTGTCCAGCTCTTGATGCATCTGGCCCATAGGCTGGGAGCTTAACAACCCTGTACTAGCGTATTACTGACTTCAATTTTTACAGTACTATTTCTTTAAATGTAGACACAATGAGAGGCAGAATTGGTTTTATTACTTACTATAGATTTAATTAACTTTACCTAATGATGATTGGATATATCCTTTTTAAAACCAGTAATCAGAAACTATTTATTTATTTATTTATTTATTTATTTTGTCCAATTCACAATTAGGGTTTTAGTGGGTATATATCTATATACATATAGTAAAATACATGATGAAGGTTATAGAGGAGATACTCATAGTAAAATATATCTAAGAAATAATAGAAAAGATGGTATAGTAATAGAACATATCAATGAAAGAATAGAAGAAGAGATATAGGAATAGAAGAAAGGTATAGGAGATATAGGAGAACAATAGGACAGGGGACGGAAGGCACTCTAGTGCACTTGTACTCGCCCCTTGATATTGGACAGATATTGGAGATATTGGAGAGATATAAATGTACATTTTGAGCAGGATGCCTGTTCAATTGATGGTGTGCAGATTTCCCTTTCAGATGTACAGTACATTTTAAATTAATCGCAAAGGCAATAGAATGAAAAGAATTGAAGAAGCCAGCATCTTTAGGTAATTCAAGCAAACTGTATTGCTTCTATTTCTTCCTGAAAAGATATTTAAAGATCCCCTTCTGTTTCTTGAGACCTGTTTCTATTCTAGTACTCTCTGCAGCATCAAGATTGTCTTCACACTTTGTTGTGTTCACCATGGGCTCAGTTCTGCTGCCTGCAAAAGAAAATGATTAGCATTGGATGAGAAAGACTCTATAGAAACTGAAGAAAATAGAAATTGTATTTCTATTGTAATTGTATTTTACAAGACCTGTATGGCAGACCATTTAATTAAAAATGTTTTTACGCGAGATTCAGCTTGTGGTGAATCTTGTGGCAAACATGTGTGTGCTCCTGGCACGGGCTCACACGCACACACTCCCGGCCCGTTCCAGTAGGGCCGGGAATGGTAGCCTGCCACTGTTTACAGCTCTCTCTAAGAAGTTTACAGAGTCAGCATATTGCCCGCAACAAGTTGGGCCCTCATTTTACTGACCTCGGAAGGGTGGAAGGCTGAGTCAATCTTCAGCCTGCTGAGAATCGTTCCACCAAATTGCAGTCAGCCGGCAGTCAGCAGAAGTAGCCTGCAGTACTGCACACTAACCACTGCGCCACTAAGGCTCATTGATTAATTGATAAAATGTGACTATTTTTTAAAATTATGATATGTACTGCATAGCTAAATCCCATAATAGGTTAACATCTTTAACTCCTCAATTTCATTATAATATTTTATAATAGGGGACATGATGAGAATTAAAAATAAGAGGCCAATTCTTTTAAACTTTTAAGCAATCCATAAATGACCTGTTCTGATTTTAAACTCAAAACTATGCCTGCACCACAGAGAAAATTATGAGCTTCCATTCTAAACTGATATAAATGTCCTCTGTTATAATAATCAGTGACAAAAGGAAACTGAATTGTCATCAAATGATTGTAGTATTTTTTTAAAAAAATCCCTAAAGATAGCATGATGTTTCTGTTTTATGAAACTTTGAGCACCTCTATATGACATTCTGCATTATTTTATTAAATATATCTTAAGAAAAGAGAAAACCCCCCAGAGCTGTGCTATTACCAGAATCTTCTGAATTCAGAGCAATGTAATGTTGATTCAATGTTTCTGCTTTATCAGAACTTCCACTAAGCCTTCTTTCTCGATTAGCTTTGAAGGAAGGAGTTTTCCTGTTACCAAGCAGAATTAAGAGAATTAATTCATTAAGTAAAATTGATTTATATGCCCAGCCATGTCATAAATGCAAGTCTGGTCAGCAGTTAATTTTTCTTTACTGAATCTGTAGATAGGATTTAAATTTAAAATACATAAAACACAGTATTTTCATGGTAGCCAACATCAAGAAATAAAAATGTGCTCAACTACTTAGTAAAACCATAAGGAAATAAAAAATATATAGTTGCTTTCCATCTTTTCTTGTTTCTTCGGAGAGGGGCGGCATACAAATCTAATAAATTATTATTATTATTATTATTATTATTATTATTATTATTATTATTAAACTGAAACCTCTACTTTGTCTATTCATCAAAGCAGAACTGGAGGGAACAATTTTTATTTTTTTAGTGCTGTAAACACAAATACTGTTCTCAAAGCTCAAGGCTTTCTTTAATGCTTGATATTCTAATGTTGAGCACATTGGAAAAAAAACTAGCAATAATTTATCTGGATTTTATTTTGAAAGCTACAAACTTAATATACTGAATCAAATATAATCAGGTGAACAGAAACCCATGCCTACCTCAGAAGGAAACTTTTGCTAGCCTGTTGATGAGTAGGAGCTGTAGAAATCCTAGGTTTTATCTGAGGTTTCACCACATTTTCATTGATTGAAACTTCCTTCTGATTGCTGTTATGATCTTCAGGAATCCATATAGGAAATCAAAAAATAAAATACAAAAATACGGTTATGAAGAATCTGAAAAGAGGAGGGGAGGAGAGGAGGGGAGAAAGGTTCAGGGAAGAAGAGAAGGAAGGAGACAGAAGAAGAGGAAAGTAGAGAGAGAAAAGCCGAGAGGGAAGTGGATGGGAGGCGAAGAGTAGGAGAAAGGGAAGGAGAGAGAAGGGGAAAAAAGAGGAGAAGGGAGAGGAGGAGAGGAAAAGGGAAGAGAGGGAAGGAGAGCACACTGCTCAACATAAAAAAGAAATGTATGATATAAAACAATAAAATATTATTTTTTTTTAAAAGAATCTGAAAATTTAGCATTAATTGTCCTCTTTTGCCCAATATCCTGTCTCTGTTCTTTCATAAGGGTTCCCTGGGCAAGCTGAGATACTTCTGACTCCTTAGACCACATCAGTTTACCTAGGTTATTCCATAATGCGTACATCCAATCCTCCATTAACGTCTGAGATGATGCTGCAAGGTAGTATTCTGCTCTATCACTTGTTCTGTAAACCATGTATTGAAGATGGAATTAATAGATTTATTCGATATATTAATTGATATATCTTTACAAGAAAATACAGACAGAAACAAACCCACCAAAAGCCCATTCTTTTTCTTACAAGAAATGTTATTGACATTAGCAGAACAAAAAAAATAAATAACATATGATAGGTTTTGTATTTCAGCAAAGCTCAAGAAATCTTCCCATGCTCTGATTCAGGCAAATTCTGTCCTCTAATTTCTAAATGAAATTGATAATTTGGTTAAGACCCAAGACTCTCTCAATTTTGGTAAACGTAATAAAGGTTTAGTGAGTTCTAATCTAGTGAACAGAACGGATAGAGGAATTTATACAGGGGTGGGTTTCAAAAATTTTAGCAAGGGGTTCTCTGCCAAGTTGCTAGTTGGCCTCCTCTACTGGGTGGTGGGTACTTTGCCCCAGTGAAGGGTACCAAAATTTTTACTACCTCACTGTGGGTGTGGTTTATGCAGGACACCCTGCATTTTCTTTCAACATCTTTCAGTGCAAATTGGGTGCTCTGGGTTGGAGCTCCATGTTTGCTACCCCACTGCGTTCCTCCCCCATCCAGGCAGCAGCTCACCCCTGCTATGCCCTCTCCGGGCTACGGAGGCTTTCCTTGACTTTGCATAATTTGAGCACACGTGGCATTTTTTGCATTCTTCATTTTCTTTGATGGTTTTGTGTCAGAGGTATCTTCCATTTGGGAGTGTTTGATTGTGGAGGGTCTTTTTAAAAAACTTTTTTGGTATAATCTTTGCTAGAAACCCTGAAACCCTGTGAATGCTCAGCAGCCCACCTATGAATTTAAGCTTCAAGATTAATATATTAAAGTTGAATTATCAACTTTAATATATTAATTATATTAATAGTTCAACTTTTCTAAACTGAGAAAAATCCTTTTGCCTTTGAATGGCTTTTAAAAAAATTCCTCTGATCTTGACGTGTGACATTTGCCTTTTGATGTGCAAATGGCAGCATCCAATTCTACAAAATCATTCTAAGCTAAGCAGCATTTAGCTTACCCAAATGAGAGCACTGCATTTTATTCTAATTAACAGTGATGTATTTTACCTTAAGCTGAAAGCATATTTTTTCCTGGGATAGTTTGTTAGCCTCTCACACCTGGCTCCAGCTATGCTCAGTGATAAGTTTGGAGGTATTTTCTTAAAAAAGGAGAAAGACAAGATATCAAAAAGAAGAGAGATTCTACTCCAACCATTTGATTCCATATTCTTTAGAGCAGTAGATCCTGTAAAATTCCATTGATGCTTCTCAAATGTGTGTAGTGGGATTAAGGAATTTTAGAGGCAGGGCCTGTCCATTATAATCTAGCCACATTTGTGAGAAAATGTTCATTCATTGTAGGGAATCTGGTTAGTAGATGAAGTGAGTTTTAGCAATTTTGCTAATACTTCAAAGGAAATCACAGTGCTGCCTGAAATATGTCATGCAAACTTTGTAACCTAAGCATTTTTCTCAAAATGTAACTTTCAAAATCATTGTTCTAGAAAATATGACAATATCGTAGTTTGCTGCATTGTTTCATAAAAATTGTCAAGGATCATGATAATAAACCAACCAACCAACCAACCAACCAACCTATAGATACGTTTTAAATCTGATCCAGAAATATTTTAATCAAGCATTTTGCTGATGATACAGGTCAGTGGTTTTCATTTTTGGTAGCAATTTCAGTAGATGGTGTTAGAAAACATAGTCATTTATCAAACTGCATGTCTTAACTAGCTAAAAAAAAAGGATGAAACTACAATAAGATTTTAAAGATCTAAATGATTATAAAATAAAGTACCTGAATTACTTCCTTCTCATCATTATAGAAGTCAAGTTTATGTCTTCGAAGTTGAACATAAAAGGTGTTCCAAGCCCTTGTCTGTGGCTGAAATAATATAAAATAAAATCAATTATTCCAGTACATATTATATAACATTAAACATTTACAATTATATATACTCATCTAATGCAAATATTATTTGTGTAGATTCTGACTATATTTATAGCATTTTTTTACCTACTATATTTTGCATAAATAAGCCCCATGTTTCATTATACTTGTCTGTACAAAGTCCATGAAATCAAAGACTTAGAAGCATAAGCATGTATCTGCTCATAAGTGGCAAGCGCCATTGGGCCTTCTATCCATTGAACAAATGGAAACATACAATCATCCTTACAACGTATCAATTTTTTTAGCCATATTAAGGGCACTGATGCCCCATTTTAACTTTTTATCCACATCATGCAGGTATTTTACTTACATTCATCTCTTTCCTTCTTGAAACGGCCTGGTCTCGTTTTTCTAGAAAACCTGCCATATTGTACAAATTTGCAGAAATCTGAAATGCATAAGAAACTTGGAGGTAATTTAACCTGTTATGATGAAACTTGAATACAATAATTCATTCATAAATTTCTACAATAATATGACAGAATAAAATGCCATGCCATGCACAGAATCTACAGTTGGGAGATAGAATGGGAGGAGGGGGAACTAAGCGAGAATTTTATTTAGGGAATACAAAATCAGTAGATAATTAAGCCTACAGTCTTGGAAATATTAATCTTTATGTATTTGAATAATGAAGACTGAATTACTGAAGCAATCTAACATACTAGAGGCTTCTGACTGGGCTACTACTCTCACTAATGATGTATAAAGTTTCATTGGATCATCTAACTAATCTACCGTAATCATCCTTTTGCCAAAGTCAGACTAATGATGATAGATGATATTTTGCCTTATTGATGTTGTAAATCAGAAGAAAGAGAAATGGCAGATTTGTAGCATTAAGAACTGTAAGTTTAAAGAGGAAGTGTGCATTCTTTTATGAAAAGTAGATGACAGTTGTTGCCTTTTTTCTATCATTCACTATAAGGACAAGTTGATTTTGGTCTCATTTATCCCGATCTTTTCAGTTTGTGCATATATGCATGTCTTTGTCTGTCCAGTGAGTGTGTGCTCATGTTTATAAATATGTTGTTCAGCATTGGATTTGAATGGAAAAAAACATTCAGAGCCCCAAACATGCGCACACATGGGACATCATTAGTTCCTTAAAGGAGCTACACCTCTTTGCAAGAAAAAAACACCCATGTCTTTGGTTTGAAAAGCTATATACGTGTCTCTGTGCACAGTTTTATATAAATATTCTAATAAACAATGTTGCTTAAGAATGAAGATTGTAGAATGCTTCTGGTAGATCTTTGAGGATCATTGTATTTTATATGCAATTTGAAAAATGTCAAATTTATCCTTGGAACAGCTGTTTTCTTTAATATAAAATTTGTATGAGCAATTTCAGACAATTAACTATTTTGCAAACAGGACATCCCAGATTATTATTTGCCGTTGACGCATTCAGTTTCCCATGACCGTTACAAAGTAAATTGAATATATCTGATCTCCTATCATGATTACCTTTTCCTTTGCATGACTTATCTATCTATCTATCTATCTATCTATCTATCTATCTATCTATCTATCTATCTATCTATCTATCTATCTATCTATCTATCTATTTATCAAACATATACAAGGTAGTAGGTCTTGGTATAAACATAAACATTAGCAAGGTAGGTACAGCTAAATTAGGCAATAGAACAGTAGGACAGGGACAGTAGGCATAATGGTGCGCTTATGCACGCCCCTTACAGACCTCTTAGGAATGGGGTGAGGTCAACTGTAGACATTCTAAGATTTGGGGGTTTGGAGAAGAAACCATAGAGTCAGGAAGTGCATTCCAGGCATTGATTACTCTGTTGCTGAAATTGTATTTTCTGCAGTCGAGTTTGGAGCGGTTTGTGATTGAAGCTGAAGAAATCATTGACAGGTAGGACATTGTGATAAATGATTTTGTGAATTACATTTAGGTCAGATCGAAGGTGACAAAGTTCTAGCCAGTGATGGTGAACTTTTTTTCCCCGGGTGTCAAAAGATCATGTCACCGTGAGTGCCCACACCCATAATTCAATGCTTGGGGAGGGTGAAAACAGCTTCCCTCATCTCCCAGAGGCCCTCTGGAGGCAGGAAATAGCTTGTTTCCCAACTTCTCATGGGCCCAGTAGGCTTGTGTTTCACCCTCCCCAGGCTCCAAAAGCTTTCCTGGAGCTGGGGGAGGATAAAAATGATAAAAATTTGATATGCAGTATGGGTTCCAGACAGGTGAGCTGTATTCAATAATTGGTCTAGCAAATGTTTTGTATGCTCTGATTAGTAGATTAATAAACAAACATACCATGCATAAATTGTAAAGGCCGAGGGGGAAAGAGTATCTCAGTTCCCCCATGCCTGAGGGCAGAGGTGGGTTTTAAGGAGCTTACGAAAGACGAGGAGGGTGGGGGCAATTCTAATCTCCGGGGGAATTTGGTTCCAGAGGGCCGGGGCCGCCACAGACAAGGCTCTTCCCTTGGGCCCTGCCAAATGACATTGTTTAGTTGACGGGACCCAGAGAAGGCAAACTCTGTGGGACCTAACTGGTCACTGGGATTCGTGCAGCAGAAGGCGGTCCCTGAGATAATCTGGTCCGGTGCCATGGAGGGCTTTATAGGTCATAACCAACACTTTGAATTGCGTGTGGAAGTTTCCAGGTGGAGGGTAATGGATTGGTTTAGGATTGATTCCATGACTTTGCAGGTGATGCAACATAATAATAATTTATAATAATTTATTAGATTCATATGCTGCCCCTCTCCGAAGAAATTAGTTTGTAATTTTCAACATTACGTGGATCTCCTTTTTTGAAGATAGGGATGACTGTAGCTAGTGACCATAAGTTGGGTAAAAAGCTAGTCCTGAAGACTAGGAAATATTGGACATGAGCCATTGCTGTTTACAAAGAGTGAGCTGAATAATGTGTTAAAGAGGTTGACTTTAATGGCTTCATCATTATATTCAGTCCTTTTAGGGGTGGGATGGATCTCGAGTCTTTGAGTTGGTTGTTTACAAAGTTATAGAAGGGCCATGTGGATTTTGTGCGCAAAAGATTTTCTTCTTGATTGATGTGATAATTGGTGCATTCAGTCTTTATTTGGTGACACAGATTTTTGAAGCAGCTTTTAATTCAATTCAATTTAATACTTTTTATTCAGACCTGATGTTTTATCATTAAACTGGGAGATGGATAGTAGGGCAAATCAGATGTACTGACAACAGACACACAGACTGCCTTAGAGCAATCATCAAAGCCAATTAAACTACTTATGCAATATTAACCAGTGATGCCAAGAAAGTTCTACATACGTGGCAAAATCTCAAGCAGCCGCAGAAAAATGGTACGGTACTAAGCAACAAACGGGCAAAGAAATAATCTATTTTGTGAGTGAATGGGAACCTATGACTAGTAATAGCCCACAATTCTCAAAAATAGCCCCAAAATAAGAGTAAACTGTTTTGTCTAAGATTTAAATCAAATACAGTAGTCCCTTGCTATACTGCGCTTCACCTACTGCGGCTTCACTTCATCGCGGGTTTCTGAGGAAGTCGATCGGCAGATTTAAACAGCCCGCCGAACTCGATCGGCAGGGTTTTTTTAAAAAAAATAAAATCTAAAATTGTAAATACTGTATTTAAATACTGTATCTAAAATAAATACTGTGTGGGAAGGGTTTATAAACACTTAAAACAATGAAAACTTACCAAACAATTACAATATAAATACTTAAATAAGTACTATCAGTCGATAAATTCCCCATCGCGGATTTCACCTATCGCGGCCAGGTCTGGAACGTAACACCAGCGATAGATGAGGGACTACTGTATAACTAAATACTGGATTTTGAATATTGAGAGATCAACCATTATCTGTCCATTCCTAGATGAACCTAAAATTTGCAGTTCTAAGAATACCTACTAGGAATTCTAGATTGATGACCTCGTAAAAAAAGTAGGTTATTTCAGCTTGAATCTTTTTTTCTTCTCTTAATATGAAGCAATATTTTTATGGTAATGACTAATGTTTTCATTATCCCTCACCCATGTTTGATGGCTAAAGGCTATATATGATACTTACCAAATTACATAATTGAGGCATTAAGATTAGATTTTTTTTTCCTTGGGTTTTTTCTGTTCAATTCAGGGTGGGTGGGAATAGATATTAATCTACCTGGTTTTTTTGAGGGGGTTTCTGCTAAAAATTGGCAGGGATTGCAGCTGAATTTGAGTGCTATAATCCTAGGGGACATTGGCCCATAAAAATGAAAGAAAAATGACTGGAAATTTTTGCTCAAAGTTGGCAATGCTTTTGGCTGTTCTGAAAAAGACATCACCTGATTATGAATTTTGGAACATTTCTTATGAATCAGCATTATTTTAAATAAAATAAGAAATGACATCATTGTTCAGTCAACAAAAGGATAATAGAAAAGGCAATAACTTACTTGAGGAACAGTTTCTGATCCCTCTGGTGATAAATCTGAGCACACAAAACTTTGGCAATCATCAGGGGATCCTTTACCCTTCTGAGTTTTCATTTCACTAGTTTCTAACGAGGTAGAAGTTTCATAACTATTTATCACATCTGATGGATTAAAATCACTACTGTGTGACTCCAAAAATCCAACTTCAATTTGCTGGATATTCATGTCTGAAGGACGTAAAGAACTCTCAGTTTCTGGCATGGAATTTTCTAAGCCAAGCACTGTTGGTTCAGGAGAATCATTTGTCAACATCAAGTCTTCTTCAGAACTGATTTGGTGCAAACTCTTTTTGGGGGGTTGGGTAGGAGAGACATGGAAGGGATCTCTTAAACTGGGAATTGAGGAAATAAGTGGTAATTGTTGAGTCTTCTTTGGCTCAAGCATTGTGCTTCTTCGATCCGAATATCGTCTTCTTAGTGAGGGGACTTTGATCAATGTGGTCACTTGCTCATTTTCTTCTACAGTAATTTTCTCCAGTAACTTCAATTCTCTCTGGCAAAAAAAAATCATTTTGAATGAGTGGGAGCAAACCCAAAAGACTGTTCCTGCTGTTGATTAAAATGTATCATTAGTACATGAAACATGGAAGTTTCTGATATTTGCACTTCTGCAAATAGAATTATTCATTCCTTGAACACATATGCATATGAGCATGGAAAATTTCATCCGGGTATTTAAATTTGTTTACAAATGTCTCACATAGTTTCTTGAGCTAGTTTGGAGGTTCTAGCAGGGGAGCCCAGCTATCGTATACCCTTGACCAAAAATCAGTACACTCCTTCTATCTGGGAAGGTTGTCCTCTTCCACCGAGTGTGCAGCTTCGGGAGGGATGCACATGGAGTGGTGAGGGAGGGAGGGGACACAATCTCACACTACTCACAAGAGCCTACAAAACTTTTGCCAGACCCATCCTTGAATACAGCTCATCTGTCTGGAACCCATACCACATCTTGGACATCAACACCCTTGAAAACGTCCAAAGATATTTCACCAGAAGAGCCCTTCACTCCTCCACTCGAAACAGAATATCCTACGAAAATAGACTAACAATCCTGGGTCTAGAAAGCTTAGAACTACGGCGCCTAAAACATGATTTAAGTATTGCCCACAAGATCATATGCTGCAACGTCCTACCGGTCAATGACTACTTCAGCTTCAACCGCAACAACACAAGAGCACGCAACAGATTCAAACTTAATATTAACCGCTCCAAACTTGACTGTAAAAAATATGACTTTAACAATCGAGTTGTCGAAGCGTGGAACTCATCACTCGACTCAGTAGTGTCAACCTCTAACCCTCAACATTTCTCCCTTAGACTATCCATGATTGACCTCTCCAGGTTCCTAAGAAGTCAGTAAGGGGCGTACATAGTGCACTAGTGTGCCTTTTGTCCCCTGTCCAATTGTCTTTCCTTTATCTCATATATCGTATATATTTTCTTCCTTTCATATATCTTCTCTATTTTTACATATTATCTTTATATATATTACTCCATGTCTATTCTCGTCCATATGTATTGTGTATTGGACAAATGAATAAATAAATAAAAAAATCTGCCTAGCCAGCCAGATCAGCTAAATCAACCCTGGCAATCAATGGGGTGACAGATGTCGCAGCCAGATCACCCTCACATCCATAGTTTCTATACCACTAGGAAACCACAATGGGATACGAATGTTGAATTTTCATGCCTGTCTTCCCTCCAATTGTGAAAGAAAACATACAACAGGGCAACAGCTTCTACTACTACTATTACTACTAGTAGTACTACTATACTACTATACTACTATTTTGGAATGTTTCTTATGAATCAGCATTATTGTATATAAAAATAAGTAATGACATCATTGTTCAGTCAACAAAAGGGTAACACAAAAAGGAATAACTTACTTGAGGAGCAGTTTCTGATCCCTCTGGTGGTAAATCTGAGCAAAGAAAACTTTGGCAATCATCAGGGTATCCTTTACCCTTCTGAGTTTTCATTTCACTAGTTTCTAACTCAGAGGTAGAAGTTTCACAACTGTTTGTCACATCTGATGGATTAAAATCATTACTGTGTGACTCCAAAAATCCAACATCAGATCGCTGGATATTCACGTCTGAAGTCAATGAAGGACGTAAAGAACTCTCAGTTTCTGGCATGGAATTTTCTAAGCCAAGCACTGTCGGTTCAGGAGAATCATTTATCAACATCAAGTCTTCTTCAGAACTGATTTGGTGCAAACTCTTTTTGGGGTTTTGGGTAGGAGAGACATTGAAGGGATCTCTTAAATTGGGAATTGAGGAAATAAGTGGTAATTGCTGAGTCTTCTTTGGCTCAAGCATTGTGCTTCTTCTATCCGAATATCGCCTTTTTAGTGAGGGGACTTTGATCAATGTGGTCATTTGCTCATTTTCTTCTGCAGTCATTTTCTTCAGTAGCTTCAATTCTCTCTGGAAGAAAATCATTTGGAATGAGTGGGAGCACACCCAGAAGACTGTTCCTGCTTTCGATTGAAAATATGTCATTAGTACATGAAACGTGCAAGTTTCTAGCCACTGTATCAAATGATATTTAGACTTCTGCAAGTAGAATTATTAATTCCTTGAAAACATGCATATATGAGCATTGGAGATTTCATCCCTGTATGTAAGTTTGTTACAAATGTCTCACATAGTTTTTATACCACTACGAAACCACAATTGAATATGAATGTTGAATTTTCATGCCTCCAATTGTGAAAGAAAACATACAACTGAGTAACAGCTACTACGACTACTAGCTGTTACTCAGTTGTATGTTTTCTTACTACTACTACTACTACTACTACTACTACTACTACTACTACTACTATACTACCATCATTATTTTATCTCTACTGCCAATTTTTTGGCTGCAATGTACAACAATAGTCACTGGCAATTTTCACTGACACTTTCAGAGTGAATTATGCAAAATGAAACAAAAAGTGAAGGACAGTGGGTAAAAGAAATTAAAGGTGTGAAATAAGTGAAAAGGAAATTTAATTAAACAACTGTTTTAATACCTTTGGATTCTTGCAAACCATCCATACCAGGTAATGAATCATGTTTTGTCTTTTATTTTTAAATTACTCATTTAAAAAAGGAATTACTGCCAACCTGCTTTCCATTGAGGGTCTATTTACTACATGAATCAAACAGGGGGCCATGAAAATATTTACTGACTTGTCGCATCCTGGACATAAATTGTTTCAACTCCTACCCTCAAAACGACACTATAGACCACTGCACATCAAGACAACTAGACACAAAATTAGTTTTTTTCCCCAAATGCCACCACTCTGCTAAACAAATAATTCCCTCTCCACTGTCAAATTATTCACTAAGGTTGCATTACCTTATTGTCTTCTCATTGTTCCTATCACTCACCTCATCCCACCTATGATTGTAAGACTGTAACTTGTTGCTTGTATCCTTACGATTTATATTAATATTGATTTTTCCCTGATTGCTTATTTGTACCCTATGACAATCATTATTGTATATTTTGGAGTACAAGACACAGCTTTTCCCTCCTAAAAGAGGCTGAAAATTTAGGTGTATCTTATATTCTGAATGTAGCCTTTTCGAAGCTTTCTCCACCCCATCCTAATAAGATGTTAATGATCTTCCCTGCTTGCAAGCTTATTTTCATTGCTGTTACCTCTGAAAAAAGTTTTCTTTCAGCCATAACCAGGGAATAAAACGATGTGCTGAAGCTGACCAGACTAAGGATATCTACATAGTAGGTAGATTTTTTGCCCTATTTTCTTCCCCCAAAACCAAGGTGTGTCTTATACTCCAGTGCATCATATACTCTGAAAAATATAGTAAGTGTTGTAGTTTATAATTCTTGACAAATGTATCTTTTCTTTATGTATACTGAGAGCCTATGCACCAATGACAAATTCCTTGTGTGTCCAATTACACTTGGCCAAAAATAGATTCTGTTCTGTTCTGTTCTGTTCTGTTCTATTCTATTCTGTTCTATTCTATTCTATTCTATTCTAATTTGTCTCTAACTGAAAATCTCATCAATTCTCTCCAGACATGACATTCTCAATCTTTTTGTTCCTTTTGCTCTTTCCTCAAATATTCACTTTGCAATTTGATCTTCATTCATTCTTTTTGTATTAGCAATGTGATTTCATGCTCATCACTTTCCCTTGTATTTAATCTATGCTCACTTTTTTTCAATCGATCCTTTGACATTGCATTCAACTTATTGTTATATTTTTTCTGATTTCAATTATATATAACAATGTAGGCAGAAAATTAGTCTTATTTGCTTCTTTTGTCAAATACTCATTCCTAATAGATGACACAATGCTGGTCAAATATTGAGAAGTAGAAGTCATGGAGGCTACAGAGGGAATACGTTTAACCACACTAGCATACGCTACTACTCTGCAAAAATAACACAGTTTAAAAAAAAAACACCACAAAAATTTAAAGCATTTTCAGAACGATGTAGAAAAATATTTATCTTTTTCCAGAAGAAGAAAACTTTTGGAAAATTGGCAAAGAGATTTGATGCTTTTGTAGGTGACCTTCCCTGATAGCTATTTCACAGAAGAAACAAAAATCAGTAAGAATGCTGAAAGCTGGGATTTAAGGGAAGAAAAAAAAATCAGGGCAGGATGAGGTCAATCCATTCCTTAACTGCCATTGTTTTAAACTGGTCCTCCCCTCCCCCAGCAATGGAACAATAGATCTCTTCATACATCCACTAAGTAGCAATTCTGGCTCTGGCTCTGACAGCCACATGACAGCCATAATCTGTATAGAAAAGTCTGCAGAACCTGACAGTCTGCTCACAAAGACATTTCCTTATAGATGTCTACTGGAAATGAAAAGTGTAGATGATGTAATGTTCTGTAATTCTCATACTGCTCTATACAGGTAGAGCAGAGTGCACAAGTTGAAGACAACTGAGGGGAAAAAAACAACTAAAGACCCTCCTCTGTCGTTCCTATATTTTAAAACTCTGTGATTAGAAGGCTATCCGTTTCCTTTTTTCAAACCATTGGGCTACTATTGCTCACGCTGATGCATTCATGTGCAGTACAACCTCCCCAGTAATGGGCAGGCAAAACTTTTACTGCCACACTGTGGGTGTGGCTTAATGGTCATGTGACTTGGTAGGAGTGGCTTGCTGGCCATGTGACCATGTGGGAGTGGATTGAACGATCAGCATCATTCAAGTAAACTGTTAAGTCCTCGACTTGCAACCTTACCAGTGTCGCTCGCTGGGGTGAAAATTTGCTTCGCGTTTCCCGCGCTCTCCTTCCTGGGTTGCCCTCCCCACCTCAGGCTGGGTAGCTAGATGAATGGGTGCTGCCAGAAGCATAAATGCTGCCAGTACCCCTTCCACCCACGCATTCTGCTTGTACCTCAGGCAGGAGGTGGCCGTGTGAGGCTGGAGGGGAGCCAGACAGGAGAGAGGGAAGCTCATCCGAGGCCAGGAAGAAGGAAAGAGGAAAAAAGCAAGGAGTGCAGATGCAACAACAGCAGCAGGGAAAAAAAGGAGAGCTAAGCCGAGACCAGTAATCCAGGAAGTGACAACCACAGATCAGCTGGAGCTGCGCATGTATCTTCATTTCTGCCAGTGAAACTGCATTCCACCCCGTCCTGCCTGCTGCCCACCCCTGAATCTCCCCCCCATAAAAAGAGCCAAAACCAAAATGTCGACTCCACGTACAGTGCTGGAAACTCAACTTCTGCACATGCACAGAAGAAAAAAAATTTGAAAGAAAAAAAATTGAATTAGAAAAAAAAGATGGCAGCTGACACCGACCGAGTCAGTTTGATGATGTCATTGTGACATCACCCACGGGTCGCTACAGGCCCAGCAGAACTTGTCTGAAATGGGAGGAATCCACCCCGATACATAACCATAGGAAGGTCAAACATAATATAAAAACCAGGTTTGAGGGAATTGCCACCTTATTATTAAACTTAAGTATAAAACCACATGAGTTTGGAAAAGATGATGAAAGGTATTTATGTACGGCCTGTCTCCCACATAATACCTTTGTCTTTCTAGTCAACTGTGCAAACTTCTCTTCTTGGCCTTCTAGCATTTTTTCAAAGTCTTCATGCTTCTTCAACAGATGTTTAACATCAGAGACAGAATTCTAGGGAACGAAGTCAATAAATGCAATTATTTAAGACAGAAAGGCCATTGGGGGGGGGAGGGGAGGGGGAGAGGAAAGAGCAGAACAGGGAGAAAGAAACACTGGAGCTGGATGTGAGGAATGGCTATGAAGCTTTCCAGCTAATGAAGCACAGACAACTCTTTCCATTTCTTCATTAACGAGGTTATATTTGGAATATGGTTGTTGGAAGGCAACAAGATTTGTGTCTTTACTTGCTTTTCCTTTATATGACAAGAGCATTCAATTTTGAAGGAATTTTGTTTAGGGGAAGGGTGGGGTGGCAATAGTTTTTGGCTCAGCAGCATGCAGCAATTTCATTAGAAATTCCCACCCAGCTGGCATTGATATCGGCAGGAATTTTTCCTCTTTCCTGATGGCAACATTGCTGCGTGCCTAGAACGTGAGCTTTGCTGCCACTGTGGCTGAGGATGGAATTCTTTGAGCATTATGCAATTAAGCCATAAGCCTGCTTCTCAGGGGCTTGTTTTTAGAAGACCCATTGGCTGAATTTGAGCCGTTCCTTCTGCCTCAGCACTAATCTTACAGAAGGGTTGAAGGCAAAATGACGTGAGTTTACATGAGTTCATGAAGGAAAGGCAGACACAAACCTCTTTGCCCTTTGGCAAAATGGCAGCTGGGGAAAACAGAGTGATAATAAGAGGTTTAATATCCTTCCTTATTTTGTGCAAATTCTAAAGAAATTTCCCAGTGTTCTGAGGAAAAGCTAAAAAAATTAAAGGGGGTAATTAAAATGTTTCAGAAATGATACAATTGTTTTGGGATGGGTTTGAGTTTGGCATTTTTCACTAACCTATGCTTACTTACCCCATAATTTGAATCTGAAAGAAAACTCTCCTTTGTTGTCAACCAGGTTTCAGCAAAGTCCAGCTCCCTTTTTAACAGCTGGATCTCCCAGTTTTCCTCATACAAATCCTTCTTCAGATCCCAGATTTCCCTCACTTTTTGCATTAGCTCCAATAAGTCAGAGAGTTTCTCTTCGATCTAGAGACACAAATTCCCATAGGGAAATTGAAGGAGGGGAACAAAAATATATTTTTAAAAAATGACCATTTCATTTCTCATTCATTATGTAACTGAGTTTATGACATCTTTCCAGGAAACCTCCTGAGCTATTATTTTTTTTTGGGGGGGGGGATTCAGTCCTAAATCATGTGCAGTAATGAAATGATCTTTCCCCTTGTGGTGGGCTCCTGGGCATTTGGTTCAGGCCATCATCTAGCCAAGGATTGCTTGGGTTTGGTGAATCCTCAAAGGCCACCCCGGACTAGGCACACCCACCCTACCCCTCCCGCCCCACTCTGGCCCTCCCCGGAGTCTCCACGCGGCCCATTACTCATTCCAGGTAAGTACAGGGGGCCAAGTGGAGGGTCTAGGACAGTGATGATGAACCTATGGCATGGGTGCCACAGGTAGCATGCGGAGCCATATCTGCTGGCATGCGGGCTGTTGCCCTAGCTCAGCACCAATGTGCTTGTGTGTGCCGGCCAGCTGATTTTTGGCTCGTACAGAGGTTCTAGGAGGGTGTTTTTGATTTCCAGAGAGCCTCTTCCACACACACACACACACCAGAGGCTCTCTGGACATCTTTGGAGCCTGGGGAGGGTGAAACATGAGCCTACTGGGCCCACTGGAAGGTGGAAAACAGGCAGTTTCCAGCCTCCAGAGAGCCTCGGGGGGTGGGGTGGGGTGGTAGAGGAAACTCTTTTCACCCTCCCCAGGCATTGAATTATGGGTGTGGGCACTTGAGCATGCACAGTAGCGTGCGCCTACACTCTTTTGGCACCCGAGGAAAAAAAGGTTCACCATCACTGGTCTAGGACAACAAAAAAGGGCCTCCTTGAGAAATAGGTCTGTTTCCAGCTTCTAGATGGCCTCCTGTCCCTGGGGGGAAGCTGTTTTCACCCTCCCAAAGGTTTGAGGAAAGCCTTTGGAGCCAGGGGAGGGCAAAATGTTCTGAATGCTCCAGAAGTGTGGAAATGGGTCTGTTTTCCGTTTATGAAGGGCCTCCAAACCCCAGGGGAAGCTGTTTTCACCCTCCTGGATGCTCGAGGAAAGCCTCCAGAGCACGGGGAGGTGAAAAACACTTTCCTGACAGGATGCAGGCAACCAAATAGGCCACGCCCACCATGGCCACGCCCACCCAGCAATGCAGCAACAAACCTGTTGCTAAAGGATCTGAAGCCCATCCCTGTTTTCCCCCAAAACAAGCTTCATAGCACGCTATGATTGCTATTTCATTTTATTGCTTTCTTTAACCAGTAGCTTACTTCCATGCACATAAAATGTCCTTCCTTCACCAGATTATTTCCAGTTTGTTCCAAATCTTCATATTTCAACCATTGTTTGTCTATGTCAAGCTTGTATTCCTTGTGGCGTTTAATAAGCAATTCGGCTCCCAGAAGATCATTTGCTACCTCCTCTGAAACAATCAGGGAATGCATCTTTCTTGCCCAGGCTCTGCAGAAATCCCAATTAAAAAGTGGAGTTATTACCTTATGAGACACTGTACATCAGGTACATGGCAAGTAAATAATCCATGCATAATTAAAAATGTGAAATCCAGTTTCCACTGTATTGTATTCAAAAACCTCTGAAAACTCATCTATGTCGTCAGGCCTGGGGAAATTAATATACCCCTTAGCTATTATAATTTATGTATGGCCTGATTGAGCTGTATGGCTATTTTATAAGGGTTTTTAAAATTGTTTTTAACTATTAGATTTGTATATTGTGTACAGTGGAACCCCGACATAAGAGCTGCTCTACTTAAGAGCAACTCGAGATAAGAGCTGGGAGGGGAGAGATATTTTTGTTCTACTTACAAGCCCAAATTCGAGATACAAGCACCAAGGAGCTGTCTCCTGAAGCCAAACGCTAACTTCCGCGTTCGGCTTCAGGAGACAGCTGCGAAGCGGCGCGCGTGTTTTAAAAGGTTGCAGCCAGCCTGGGGGGCTCGGGGGGGGGTGCTTGCAGCTTTCTTTCTTGCTCTTTTTCTTTCTCTCTTTTACCTTCCCTTCCTCTATTTCTTCTTTTCTTTCTCCTTCCCACCTTCTTCCCTCCCTCCCTCCTTTCACTCATTCCTCTCTTACTCTCCCCTTTCATAAGTTTCCTTGCTTCCTTCCTCTGTTCCTGTCCCTTCCCCCTTTCTTTCTTTCTTTCTTTCTTTCTTGCTTTCTTTCTTGCTCTTTTTCTTTCTCTCTTTTACCTTCCCTTCCTCTATTTCTTCTTTTCTTTCTCCTTCCCACCTTCTTCCCTCCCTCCCTCCCTTCACTCATTCCTCTCTTACTCTCCCCTTTCATAAGTTTCCTTGCTTCCTTCCTCTGTTCCTGTCCCTTCCCTCTTTCCTTCCTTCCTTCCCACCCTCCGTCCATTCATTCACCCATTCCTCTCTTGATCGCTTAAAGCCGGTCCCTGGTGCAAAAAGGGTTGGGGACCTCTGTCCTACAGGATTGGGTGGCAGAGAAGTTGAACATATGTAAATTTAAAAGTTTAAGAAAGTTTACAAGTTAAGTGAAAGAAACTTCATTATTCATTTATATGTACATGTACATTTCTTCATTAAAAACATGTCTTTCTGCATAATTTAGACTAACTTTGTGAGTTTTTTGAGGGCTGGAACCAATTAAAATTATTTACATTAATTCCTATGGGGAAAAGTCGTTCGAGATAAGAGCTGCTCAACTTAAGAGCCCAGGTCCGGAACGAATTAAACTCGTATCTCGAGGTACCACTGTATTGTCTTGTTGTGAGCCGCTCCGAGTCCTCGGACAGGGGCGGCATACAAATCTAATAAATTATTATTAATTATTAATTATTGAAAGTAGGTATGAGTACAATACACATGTATCCAAAAGTTTTAAAAATGTACTGTATCAAGATTTTATTTGTAAGCCATCCCGAGTCCTCGGAGAGGGGCTTACAAATGAAATCTTGATACAGCAAATTTTTAAAACTTTTGGATAACAACAACAACAACATTATTATTATTTATCCTGGGCGACGACCGAGCCAGTATGGACTTATTTTTGTTTTGTCTCCCCATTAGTTTAAATGGGTTAGGTACATTTAGTCTGGCTCTTCTGCTTTGACCACTCCAGCAAGGTTAGACCTACCAGTAGTTTACACTACCACCGGCACAGCTCTCAGCTTCCTTGAAGCACACAAGCCCCACTACCACGACAAGGCGTACCCATCAGTGGGTATTATTATGTCAGTACAACACAGCAAACGAGATCACTATGCTGGATTTCGTATTTCATCACCAGTCGGGCGCTTCCCAAGCACCTAGGACTGCGTGATGTAGCGGCGAATTATGTTTGCCAATCCCAGTAAAGCGGCCTTTTGCAATTGACAGATGGAGATTTTGTCAATTCCGATGGTTTTCAAATGTCCGCTGAGATCCTTTGGTACTGCGCCCAGCGTGCCAAGTACCACTGGGACCACATTCACTGGCTTATGCCAGAGTCGTTGCAGTTCGATTTTTAGATCTTTGTATTTCACTAATTTCTCTAGCTGCTTCTCCTCAATTCTGCTGTCTCCTCGGATTGCGATGTCGATGATCCATACTTTCTTTTTCTCCACGATCACGATGTCTGGTGTGTTATGCTTCAGAATTCGGTCAGTCTGAAGTCAGAAGTCCCACAGTAGTTTTGCTTGCTCATTTTCGACCACTTTTTCAGGCTTATGATCCCATCAGTTCTTTGCCACTGGCAAATGGTAGTTCTGGCACAAGTTCCAGTGGATCATCTGTGCCACAGCATCATGTCTATGCTTGTAGTCAGTCTGTGCAATCTTTTTGCAGCACCTGAGTATGTGATCGATTGTTTCATCTGTTTCTTTACAGAGTCTGTACTTTGGATCACCTGTTGATTTTTCAATTCTGGCTTTGACAGCATTTGTTCTAATGGCCTGTTCTTGTGCCGCCAGTATTAGTCATACTGTCTCCTTTTTGAGTGTTCCACTTGTAAGCCATGACCAGGTCTTTTCTTTATCCACTTTGCCTTCAATTTTCTCCAAGAACTGGCCATGCAATGCTTTGTTCCGCCAACTGTCCATACGACATTGAGTTACAGTTTTTCTGTACTGGTCCTTAGTTTGCTTCATCTTGAGAAGCTTCCTATTGTTGACTTCCATCAATGCTGACTCTTTGCTCTCCTTATTATTATTATTATTATTATTTGTTCTGCTGGGCTCTCTGGTAGGAGCCTCCCGAAAATTCAAGGGTACAAATTTCACACACACACACGTTTGAAAATTCAAAACAATGTTCTTTATCCCAAAAGTCAAAATAAACTAACCACTCTTTTTGTATTGCAAAGAGCACTCGCCTCAAAACAACCGGGTAGTCTGTACAATTAACCTTAAGCAGTCATTAAGTACTTAGCTAGCAGCTGTGAAGAAACTTCACACCCCTTCTTCTTCCAACGAAGTGACACACACACACACATGTTGCTTTGCTTTGTTTTCAAAGGCGTGAAAAATCAACAAGCAAAGTCCAGAAACCAGCAACCCAGGATTCCTGACGAACTGCGATAAGATATTCTTCCACAATGGCCAAACCCACGTGCTGGTATTTATAGCTGCAGCCCTAATTACTGGAGCCCCACCCAAACACAGGTGACCGCTCTTATTTCCTGTAATATGTCCTTACTTGGTCTCTTCTACGCATAATTCTGCACTTGCGTGGATCCAAAATGTCTTCATCCGAATCAATGGAAGATAAGGGAGATTGACTGCCTGGGCTGTGTGCCAAGCCCCCCTCTGCCAAGTCACTCCCACCTTCTTCTTTGTCTGAGGAAACTAAACTCTGTCGGCAATAACACAGGCCTGTGACATGTTGAAGTTTCCCCTGCATCCACCTCTCCCTTCCCTGGGGCAGGAGCTGGGCCAGAGCCAACCACAATATTATTATTATTATTATTATTATTATTATTATTATTATTATTATTATTATTATTAATAATAATAATAATAATAATAATAATAATAATAATAATAACAATCTTCACCTCCCCTTAATATTATGAAAGGAACCATATCAGGCTAATTCATACATACATCAACTCTCTGCAGTCATTGAAGTAGATTTGGACTTGTTCAGCCTGCTGCAATTTCAGCTTCCTTTCCACACACTTCTTGTCCAGTTTCTGCCAGCACTCATCAACTTCAGAAAGTCTGTTCATCATGTTCTCCCTGGGCAGAGGGTAGAGACGGCCCAGACGCCAGGCTTCTCCTCTCACCCTTTCCAACTCTTTTGCGATGGCTGCTAGTTCCCTCTGAAATACACAAAGGATAACTAAGTAGCTTGGAATATTGAAGACCCCTTTTGTTTGCTTCATTCCCATTGGGCTTCATCTGTTTTTCTAGATAGTGAGATTTATTGATTGATTGATTAGTTGGTTGGTTGACTGATTTATTGGATTTATATGCCACCCCTCTCCAAGGACTCGCGGTGGCTTGCAACATATAAAAAGGAAACAATACAATATAATAGCCTAACTCCAGTTAATTTAAAATTAAATATACTTATCTTTAACCCCCAAATTTATTAAAAAAAAACAATCATACCCACTTCGACAACAACCATACATGACATTCATCGGCCAAGGGGCTAAGATGTAATCACCCCCAGCCTGACAGCATAGATGAGTCTTTAGACTCTTGTGTAAGGCGAGGAGGGTGGGGGCAGTATGAATCTCTGGGAAGAGCTTGTTCCAGAAGGCTGGAGCCCCCACAGAGAAGGCTCTTCCCCTAGGCTCCGCCAAATGACATTGTCTAGTTGATGGGATCTGGAGAATGCCGACTCTGTGGGACCTAACCGGTTGATGGGAGTCATATGGCAGAAGGCGGTCCCACAAGTGATCTGGCCCAATGCCATGTAGGGCTTTATAGGTCATTATCTATAAAGCCCTATCAATACTTTGAATTGAGATGGATCTGAATCACCTGCCATTAGAGAGTGGATTCCTCCCGGTTCGGACTGGTTTGCCCAAACTGGTAGTGATCCACTAGTGATGCTATAATGACATCACCAACCCGGTTCGGTCAGTGAGATCCATGGGTACTACCATCTTAATTTTAAAAAAAAATCTTCTAAGCATGTGCAAAAGCCAAGTTTCTGGCACTGTGCATCTGCTATCTTTTTTTGGCTTGTTTTCATTTAAAAAAAATTTCAGCACTGCGCATGCGTGCATGAATACATGTGCCCACGAGGCATGCCCATGCTGTGTACGAGGAAATAAACTGGCAGCGTGGTAAGTTAGAAACCGACCATGTCTGTCAATAATTCAAACTTTAACAATGTGATGAAGGAAACAATCTGACGAAAAGAGGAAGTCAGAATAGAGAGAGAACAGTGAAAAAAGCCAATAGAGAAGTGGGTAAGGTAAAAATCCCGTCACAAGCTTGGTCAATGCTTACTTGCTCCCTACTTACATTAGAAAGGCAAATGGCAAATATTTTTCTTGCCAGTAGGAAATGTATCAATTGATTTCCTTAACAGCACTTTTACTGAAAATGATAACCTGTCAGGGCGAAGCAAACTGCCCACTCATGGACTTCAAGAAAGTGCATTGATTGGGCGAAAAAGCGTAGTAGGAACTCTCTTTGATATTTTTATATTAATATATGTTTACAGTCTGTTTTGCTTTATGTTTTTACTACCGTATGCTGTTTATTATTGTTACCCTTTTACTCTTGTTCTATTTTAGAATGATGTTATCGTTTTCTTAAAAAAATCAAAAATCAAATACTTTATTGTTTTCTTAAAAAAATCAAATCTCTCTCACAATATGAAATGCAATAATTTAAAAAATAAATGGTTAAGGTAACCGAAGTAGATTGCTATTAAGAGTAAGTAAGAGATAGTATCAGTAAGTAAGAGAGTTATAGTAAGAGAGTAGCTAATTTTTTCAAGGCTGTGAACAATAATCCCATCACTGGAAATTCTGCAGACTGAAATATATATATATATAGAATTGCTTTGGAAGCCATAGAGATTGAGAGGAGCCCCCTTTGCATAAATAAAAGAGATGACACGCCCCGCCTACCAGAGATTTGGAAACCAGCCTTAATTAAACAAAAAAACACTTCATAAAAATCACCATGTCAATCCTTCTAATAATTATGATTCCACCAACCAATCAGATCACTAAAACATAATCACCCAATCTATTTGCTACATTCAAACCAAATCTCCACCCCCACACTATATACTAAGAAGAAATGACAGTTGCAAACATTCCATTTTACAACAGCACGAAGCTTGAAACTTCAGCCTGATGATGGTGAATGTGATTTCACCGAAACGTCGCATAGACATGCAAAATATTACACAGGGCAAAACCCGAACTCTTATATATATATATATATATATATATATATATATATATATGTATATGTATATGTATATGTATATGTATATGTATATGTATATGTATATGTATATGTATATGTATATGTATATGTATATGTATATGTATATGTATATGTATATGTATATGTATATGTATATGTATATGTATATGTATATGTATATGTATATGTATATGTATATGTATATGTATATGTATATGTATATGTATATGTATATGTATATGTATATGTATAATAACCTCATCCAGTTATTGAAATTCTGCCTAAAAACATACTTTACATTCAACGGCCAGATATACGAACAAGTAAAGGGCACACCGATGGGATCCCCAATTTCGGGCGTGATTGCAGAAGCAGTTCTCCAGCAATTGGAAAGAGAAGCCATGGAAATATACAAACCCAAGTTCTGGACACGCTATGTCGATGACACGTTTACCATCATTAAACAACGTGATAAAATTAGGTTCATGGGAATTCTCAACTCCATATATCCGGATATTCAGTTCACGATGGAGGAGGAGGCCAATGGTAAACTGGCCTTTCTGGATGTACAGATCAACCGGAACCCAGATGGAAGCATCGACACGGAGGTATACCGGAAGACCACCAGCACGGACCGCATGTTACACAACGAAAGCAATCACCCCAACGCACATAAAGTCAGCTGTATACGGACATTATTTAACAGAATCAATACTCACTGTAGCACACGGGCAGCCAAACAAAAAGAACGAGCGTATCTTTACCAAACTTTTATACGTCATGGCTACTCGAGAGCTTTTATTCAACGGTGCACCACACCCAGACCCCGACAACCTACTGAAAGCGCAAACGAAACATCAGCGTGGAGGGTACTCCCGTACATACAAGGGGTATCCGAAACAGCCGCACGCATACTGGCACCCCATGGGGTCAAAGTAGCGCACAGGCCGGATCAAACTTTGAGAAAATCAGTAATGCGCCCGAAGGAAACCTTAGTGAAGGAGGAGTCCTCCTCAGTAATTTACCGTATAAACTGCAATAATTGTGCGCATCACTATGTGGGTGAAACGGCTAAAAGATTGAGAACTCGTATACACGAACACAAATTGGCGGTCCGACGTCAGGAACAACGCTCCCAGATTTGGACACACATGGAGGAGCAGGATCATGGCTTTGATTTCCAGGGAACTGAGATTCTGGCGCGAGATGAAACCAAGGGAGGTCGCCTCCTAAAAGAAGCCTGGTTCTCCAACGAAAATTCTTTAAATAGACATATTGATATGCCATCAGCATACCAGGCTTTAAGGCACCAACAACGACTTAAAGGAGATAGGTCATTAGGATTGGATAAAGCCCCTAACAGAATTCTCCAGGTCAGGCATAGAAACCAGCTAAATGAGGGTGGAGCAACCCCTAGTGGGAAACAAGGGAACATACTGGAGCAACACGGAGGTAGAGGGGGAGGGGCACAATGCAGGTTTAACGCAGGGGACAAGGGGGGATTAGAACAGTGCAGACCTAGGACGAGGGCATGGGCAAAAAAATTGCAAGAGCAGACATGTACCACCATAGAAAGTAACAACGGTAATGGGTGGAAGGAAGTAATATCAAATACCTCTAAAGCATTGCCTCGTAACTCCACCTCCTCCCTTGGGGAGGGAAATAGGCAACAGACACGAGTAAAAGCGGTAGTTCCCCCTTTAACCAGCATGATTAAGCCTACAATTAGGCTTGCTGCAGAGGGGAGGGAAGGGTGTGGCCCAGTGACGCGTGCTATGAGCAGACTGAGTAATGCTTTATAAATGTGTTTGTCTCCCACGGCATTTTAAAACTCTGACGAAGTTAGCAGCACGCTAACGAAAGCTAAGTTGTTTTATTAAAGTTTTTATGTTCCGGTGATCGAGATGGCTGCTGCCTCATCATTCACATGTATATATATATATATATATACGTATATATATGTAGATTGTTCTGAGTTCGGGTTTTGCCCTGTGTAATATTTTGCATGTTTATGCGACGTTTCGGTGAAATCACATTCACCATCATCAGGCTGAAGTTTCCAAGCTTCGTGCTGTTGTAAAATGGAATGTTTGCAACTGTCATTTCTTCCTAGTATATAGTGTGGGGGTGGAGATTTGGTTTGAATGTAGCAAATAGATTGGGTGATTATGTTTCAGTGATCTGATTGGTTGGTGTAATCATAATTATTAGAAGGATTGACATGGTGATTTTTATGAAGTGTTTTTTGTTTAAGGCTGGTTTCCAAATTTCAAATTTCCAAATTCATAATTATTAGAAGGATTGACATGGTGATTTGCTACATTCAAACCAAATCTCCACCCCCACACTATATACTAGGAAGAAATGACAGTTGCAAACATTCCATTTTACAACAGCACGAAGCTTGGAAAGTTCAGCCTGATGATGGTGAATGTGATTTCACCGAAACGTCGCGTAAACATGCAAAATATTACACAGGGCAAAACCCGAACTCAGAACAATCTACATACATATACCCGTGAAAATTTACGAATATATATATATATATATATATATATATATATATATATATATATATATATATATATATACACATACATACATACATACATACATACATACATACATACATACATACATACATACATATTGTCTGTTTCTGCTTACCTCCACTCCTTCATGTTGGCTAAGGAGAGTCTGAACTCCAAGTAGGTCATAACCATAATCATCTCTGGTCACAACCGCTTCTTTCTCCTGCATCCAGCCTTTTAGGTCATCCACATCACGATCATATTGATGAACTTGATGAGCTGCTCTGAGATTCTGATGAAAGGAAAAAAAAAATCAGTAAGACTTGACCCTCCCAAACCGACTTAAAATTGCTCATGACGTAAGACAGATACAAGTGAGAGATACTGAATAACATTGCTGTAGTATCATAGGTGTCAGAGGTGGGTTTCAGCAGGTTCTGATCAATTCTGGGGAACTGATAGTGGAAATTTTGAGTGGTTTGCAAAATCAATAAATATCACCTCTGACTGCCCCCGCCTCCATCTATGCTCTGCTTCCCAAGTCCCAGCTGATTGGGAAGGAATGGAGATTCTGTAGTATCCTTCTCCTGCCACTCCCACCAAGCCACGCCCATCAAGCCAAGCCATGCCACGTCCGCCATGCTATGTGCACAGAACCACTAGCAATTTTTCCCCCCAAATCCACCACTGATTTGTATGTTATAAATTATGTTCTAAATATCTGATCACTTTCAATTACACCTGCTTCATTTTTAAAGGAAAATGCTGTGGTTGTTTGACACAGTCACTACCAGTCAACAAATCTTATTCTAATAGAACAAGATAACATAGAGGTAACTTATGCTTCTATCACTGTGCATTATCAGGAATATAGTGTAATAGTATTGTATGATCATGAACAGTAAAACCATACCATTCTTTTCACCTTGTTGTCCTATATTTTGAATTCAATCAGTTTGTCCATAATTTTTGATTATATGTAGTAACTCAAAAAGTATAAACAATTTTCAATCATGACAACATTGCCAAAATGCAAAAGTGGGCCATTTTGTGGGCATCAGAGGTTAGATTTTAACAGGTTTAGTCCACTGGCAAAATCTTTTTTTTTTACTGCCAATCCCGTGGGGGTGGCTTGGTGGGCATGGCAGGGTACTGCAAAATTTCCATTCCTATCCCACTCTGGGGCCCCCCAGAAGTAGTATTCGCTGGTTCTCCAAATTCTTAACATTTCCACTACTGGTTCTCTGAACTACTCTGTTGGTTCTCCAGAACTTGCTGGAGTTCACCCCTGGTTTGATCTTTCAAAGGCAGAGCAATAATCTGTTGACTGGAGAGTCAGGGCTGAACTTTTTCATATTTGGAGGTTTGGGAAAGGTACAAAGATAAAAAAGATAAAAGAGCCTATTAAAAACTCAACATTATTACTAGTTTAAAGTAATTTGATATTTTATAGATAAGATAATTTATTTGAACTATATGAACTATAACATAAAGATAACAGAGTTAAATTTAACAAGAACATAGAATGTATGTGTTATATTTCTGTATTGATCTGATTATAATTAGACTTTTTTGTACTAGTTAGACTTCTATAATAAGAGGAGCAATGGTAGCTCTCTTAAATGTTGAATGTCGTTTGTCTTGTTTGTCTAATGAAAAATAATAAAAATATATTAAAAAAAACCTCAACACACTTCTTTTGCTTAATATAACAGAATGGCAGGGAAACTCAGAATCATTCTGCCAATCTGGGTGATCTAATTTTTTCAAAAACTACAACAAAGGAGTGGGATGGTATGTGACACACGATCCATACATGGCTCATTCATATCCTAAGGAGCACACATCTGGATAACAGGAAACTCACCTCTGCTCTTGTTTGGACAGCTTGCTGCAATCTCTCCCATTTGTCATGGATATCCTGGGTTTTTTCCTGGATGTGGCTTATTTGATTGGGACACATAGTCCTAAGATGAGATGCCAGATTCTTTATCAATAGAACTTTGGTATGGCCAAGAGTTTCTACCTCTTTCATAAAATCTTCAAATTTTTTCTCTAGAACCTGTAGCACCAAACAAAGACGTAGCAATCAGAGTTATTCAAAATCTCCCTTCTATTTCTTGATATTAGTCTTGAGATAATATAAAAAAGTGGCAGATAGGGCTTGGAAAGTCACTTAGCATTTTTTTAAAAAGTGCATGCTTAATAACTAATACTAATAAGCCTGCTACCCCATGAATCCCAGCGACTGATAAGGTCCCACAGAGTTGGCCTTCTCTGGGTCCCATCGACTAAACAATGTTGTCTGGCGGGCCCCAGGGGAAGAGTCTTCTCTGTGGTGGCCCCGGCCCTCTGGAATCAACTCCCCCCGGAGATTAGAACTGCTCCCACCCTCCTTGTCTTTCGTAAACTACTGAAGACCCACCTATACCGCCAGGCACGGGGGATTTGAGACATCTTTCCCCCAGGCTCCCTATAATTTATGTTTGGTATGTATGTGTTGTCTGGTTATAATATGATAGGGTTTTAATTATTTCTTTTAATATTAGATTTATGCCACTATAATAATGTTTTTATCATTGTTGTGAGCCGCCCCGAGTCTTCGGAGAGGGGCGGCATGCAAATCTAATAAATTAGTATCAAATTATTATATTGCGGGACCACCTTTTGCCACATGAATCCCAGCGACCGGTTAGGTCCCACAGAGTCAACCTTCTCCAGGACCTGTCAGCTAGACAATGTTGCTTGGCGGGGACTAGGGGAAGAGCCTTCTCTGTGGGAGCCCCCAGCCCTCTGGAACCGGCTCCACCAAGAGATTCGTACTGCCCCCCACCCTCCTCACCTTCCATAAGAGTCTAATGACTCAACTGTGACAGAAGGCTTGGGGCTATTAGACCCTAGCCCCCTGGGTGATGACTGTAGGTATGTTTTGCTGTGTGAATGGGAATGAGTGATTTTAAATGTTATTAGAGTTTTTAAAGACATTTTAGCTATATTAATTGGATTTTTAGATATGTATACTGTATATTGTTTTGATATGTTGTGAGTCGCCCCAAGTCCTCGGAGAGGAACGCATATTAATCCAATTAATTAAATAAATAAATAAATATGTGAACCACTACTAATCATGGAACATCAGGAACTATAGAATATAAAATATAAAATAGTGTAGTTGAAGTATTCCAAGGACAACATCTGCTCTACCTCCACATTCTCCAGATCCTGACCATAGTTATCTGATTCAGCCATATTCTGTTTGCTCAGCAGCCAAGCAGCCAACAGTTGGGTTTCCCTCTCAAATTGATGTAGTTGTGATTGTTCCTGTAAAGATTTAATTTGTCTCTCTGCTTTATCCTGGAGAGACAGATATTGTTCTAAAACAGACTGGAGTTTGGGCAGGATAGTTGGACTATAAAGAAAGATAGAGAGACACAATCAGAGACAGAGAAGGGAGTTTAGAAAATAGGCATCACTCATCAGTATCCCTGTCCCCAGCAATTTTCATATACAGCTCTTGCTTAACTTAAACTAAAAAATTATATTTATTACCTATTTGTCTGTTATTCTACATGTTAGTAATGGTCTGAAATGTGAAAATGTACGTATAAGATGTGCATGAATACCATTTGATTTCAGAGAAACCCATTGTTTGCAAAATTAGTACTCTATATTCAGGGCCCTTATTAATTCCAGATGTGCTTAAATATGAGCAAGATGACCACATTTAAATATCCTGATAGCATTCTATTCATAAGAAAAGGATCTTTGCCTTGGCTTTTCTCCCAGGTTTTGGGATAAGATGAAGCAACTGCATATTGAAAGCTTGACTTGGCATCAGGTTTTTGTTTTTAATATACTTGGTTTTTTAATTTGGTTTTTATGTGCCACAGTTCAAAAAAGGTTGAAAATCACTGAGCTACAGCTTGGAGAAAAATAAAGTGCTGAACTGTTGCTGGGACCCACTCCTTTACGCACAAATCTAACCCCTGGTCTACAGCTTCTTAAATCCTCATATCCTCTGGAGCCAATCTGATTTTAATAGCATTTCTGGGATTTTCTATTAAGATATGATTGCTAGCCATTAGAAACTGTCTGCAATTGACTAAGCTATAATTTGATATGTTGTGAGTCGCCCCGAGTCCTCGGAGAGGGGCGGAATACAAATCCAATTAATAAATAATTAATAAATAAATTTCTTTTGTCTGTTTTCTAACCATTTTGATCTCCTTCCCATCTGTTGCAACTAACAGCTGCCATAGGTAAGAGGATCCACATTTGTATTTGTTGATCTTCTTGAAAACACAATAAACCTTATTGTGACATTAAGAAAACTTGTTCACATTTTAGATTCTTATTTGATAAGATCACATTTGAATAAATATCAGCTCCATCAAATAGTCACAGGGTTGTTTGTAGAGTTTTATAACTCATATGCTGGTGACAAAACAGAAATTCAAATATCACAAATGTTTGCTCGCAGAAGGGGCTTTATGAAATAATGCCTGAAAAAGTCTTGAAGATAAAAGAAACTATTTTACTAATTCTGATTCTGATCAAGAAAGTTTATGAACATCTACCTTTCTGGGTTATTGCTGTTCAAGAAATAGTCTCCTGTTTCCTTCAGCTTCTCAATTCGGGATTTAAATCCCTCCAGATCAAGCTTTGTGGCTTCCATTTTACGTAACAGGGCTTGAGTTGATTCTTCATTTCTCCCATAATCTGGAGTTTCTAGCAGAAGTCCTTTTTCTGCCATCCAGGATTCCACTTCCAAAAGCTGAAATTAAAGCAGGTCTGATGGGATTCGCACATAAAACAGACAATTGTAATTTGCTGAAACAGAACTATATTCAACAGAGACAAAACAGACCAGGCATGCTCTCAACTGAATATGTGGATCAACGTAAATCCTATCCATGCCAATATAGCAGATATACAGTCCCTTCTGTCAAGTATTAGACACATTATTTTTAATGCAAAAACTATGCAATAGTTGTACACACGTTTCTACAAACCCCAATGAATATTAAATTAAGGATTAATATTTACATTAAGGATGTTGATGACATGTTCCATCATCAATGCTAACATAAAATTCCAAGGAAGAGAAATGGTAGCTGCAGGAAAGAAAGCCCTACAGCATTCTGATTCAGAGTAGGAAAAGGAACAAAATTGGAAAGAACAGTAAAATACTTTGACTTTTGAGATGTCAGACTTTTCCAAAAGGAGGAAACGTTTTCATTCATTTCATTTAATACTTCATTTAATATAAGCTAGGTAGTAATATCCATTCAGACTCTGACAATGTATTTACTTAATTAATAGAAAATATATGGCTCTCCACAGAACACAAATATGTGATAGCAAACAGAGGCCTGCTGACATCAAATGGCTTTCCTGATTTTGCTAGTCTATATAGCTACCCATCAATCTGGGGAAAATGCTCCTGAAAATGCAAAAATGAATTGCAAAAACCCCTGGGAATAACATTGTTCAAGTGGGAATGGGTTAGATGAGAAGCATTGTATTAAGGATAATGAAATTTGGCCAATTCAACTGAGTTGGTTTGGAAAAGAAGTGATGCTCTCTTGATAAAACAGTTATAATTCCATGGATCTAAATAGTAGAAATTGAAAATAGCTTTCCATTGCTACTGTACCTCACTGAAAAAAAGCTGGGCTTTATGAGATTCTATAAGCCTCCATCGTCTTTCCTGAGCTTCATCCTTCAGATTTTCAAAGGAAATTATCAATTCTTTTATTTGTTCCAAAATTGTCTGGGAAACAACCTGTTTTTCCTTCATCAGTTTCTGCCCAGAACTGATAACTGCTTTAATCAAGACATCATGGTTGTTAATTTCATTTTCTAAATTCTAGAAAATACAAGATAAGAGATACATGTATTTTAAAAATGTAAGCATTTTCTCCATATATTCATCAGTATGTCTATGTTTTTAGGTTTTAGATTTTGCTAACAATGTTAAATGCCCATGCAGAGTTTGGCATCTATAGGAAAATTGCCAACATAAGCAAGCATCTACTCACATGAGTGTAATAAAAGCCTCCACTTTGATGGAGTTTCCTTAATAGCTGAACTGACTCATACCAACAGGTAATGGTAAAGAAGGTTAGCACATCCTAATTTGTTTCTCTAGCTATCAACTTAGAGAGGTTAGGAACAAGTTGTGCCTTATTCATAAATAGAAGGACATCTTTTAAAAATGCAAAACTACTCTGGGGATTTTAGATGGAGATTTAGATACTTTTCAGGTCACCATCACAGAAACCACCCAGTTAATATTATATCAGGGATGAAATGCTCCTGGTTTGTTTGTGCCTGTCGGTCATCAGAGAGCTGGTCGCAAAGGGACATGAATGCTTTATGCACGCGCAGAGGGTATCTCCGGGACCGTCTTCTGCCACACGAATCCCAGCAACCAGTTAGGTCCCACAGAGTTGGCCTTCTCCGGGTCCCGTCGACTAAACAATGTTGTTTGGCGGGACCCAGGGGAAGAGCCTTCTCTGTGGCGGCCCCGACCCTCTGGAACCAACTCCCCGCAGATATCAGAATTGCCCCAACCCTCCTTGCCTTTCGTAAGCTCCTTAAAACCCACCTCTGTCATCAGACATGGGGGAATTGAGATATTCCCTTTCCCCTAGGCTTATAAAATTTATGCATGGTATATCTGTATGTATGATTGGTTTCTTAAATTGGGGTTTTTTACATTACTTTTAATATTAGATTTGTTCATATTGTCTTTTTACTGTTGTTAGCCGCCCCGAGTCTATGGAGAGGGGTGGCATACAAATCTAATAAATAAATAAAATAAATAAATAAAAAGAACTCAAAGGCTGGCGTCCAGGCAGGTGGGTGGAGCCTTGTGCTCCCTTTGTAACCAACTTTCCGACAACTGACGCGAACAAGCGAACTGGGAGCATTTCACCCCTGTATCCTTTATATTTTAGAATATAAACAAACTTATTTCACCAATTACAAGAAAACAGTAATGCTTTAAGTATGAATGAAATATGAAACCTGATGTAGGTTTTGTAATATTTGTTGCTGTTATTATTTACACTATTTTTGCTGTTAATCTGTACACCGCAATGTTGACTGAGCTGGTTTAAAACTGATGAAACAAACAAATAGATAAAATTGTCATTGTTTTAAATTAGGGAACCAAGAAACTAGAACAATTTTTATTTCCGTGTTACTATCTTTAAAGTTTTTCAATAAATAATAGCAGATACAACGTAGAGAATGTAATATTCGTTTGTATACAGATAAGAGGTGCAGACCTATTTCTTGATAGCTTGAATAATAGAAGAAATACGTGGCAGTGGTGTTTCATGTTGCAGAAGATTACTGTTCCCCCAGAAAAGTGGTTATCAACCTCAACAACTTTAAGACATCTGGACTTCAACTCCCAGAAATCCCAAGCCATAAAATTGCTGAACTTGAGAAAAACTGCTCTAGAAAAAAGATATTGTTCATTTAATTCACACTGTGAAAGTGTGAAAAACAAGCAACTTTCTGAAGACCAGAAAGTGAGCTTATAGGTGATAAGCTAGCTAAAATAAATAAAAATAAATCCATGAAAAAAGTGACAAAGAATTTCTCTCTGCTCCAGTATTCCCTGCTTTGTAACTCCAGCTGTTTTACCTGGTGCTTTTCCTGTAAGCTTTGAACAGTTGCCAGTGACTGACCATAGTCTCTTGAAGATGCTAGAGGGAATTTCTCCTGAATCCAGGTAAACTCTTCATTGACATCCTGGAGGAATTGGTACAGCAATCTATTGGCTTCCAAATGCTGCTGCCTTTCCTGGAGTGGCTCCCTAAAGCTTTTGTATCTGGAGATTCAAAATGAAACCATGGATTTGATTGTTTTTTTAAAGAAAGAAAGATGATGGAGTAGCATGCATTGACTGTTAAAATTAAAGATACCAGGCAGGGGTAGTTCTCATTGTGACATTTTGCCCATGTGCACATGTTTTTTCTTGCACGCATGTGTGCGTTCCCTCAGGCAATTTAACTTTCAGGCATGCTCAGTACCTGAAATCGTCTCGAAACACAGCTGATGAGCTGTGGTTTTGGTGAAGGAATAAAGGTCAGTTTAAATCCAGAGGAGGGCGGAGGGCCCTTTTATAAGCAGCAGAACAAGAAAAACCTCCAAACAGTAAAAAATTTGCCAAAAATTCCCCCCAAAAGATGGCGGCACCCATAGATTGACACCAACCGAACCAGATTAATGATGCCATTGTCTCATCACTAGCGGGTTGCTAACTGTTTGAGCGACCCGGTCCGAACTGGAAGGAACCCACCCCTGACACCAGGCTGATAAATTGAAGAATGATAATACAGTGTTCCCCCGATTTTCGTGGGGGATGCGTTCTGAGACCACCCGCGAAAGTCGAATTTCCGCGAAGTAGAGATGCGGAAGTAAATACACCATTTTTGGCTATGAACCATATCGCAAGCTATCCCTTAACACTTTAAATCCCTAAATTACCACTTCCCATTCTCTTAACAACTATTTATTCACAATTATTACTGGTACTCACCATTGAATAAGATACTTACTGATCCTGATATTTATACACATAATTATTTATTAACAATAATTATTTTTTTTGATATTCATTTGAAAAAAATATTATTTTGGCAATGACGTATGAAGTCATCAGGCTGGAAAAACCGTGGTATAGAAAAAAAACCCCGCAAAATATTTTTTAATTAATATTTTTTGAAAAACCGTGGTATAGGCTATTCGCGAAGTTCAGACCCACGAAAATCGAGGGAGCCCTGTACTATTAAAGGTGAAAGTTAGAATATTTTGAAGGGAGAGCACAGCAGGGGGAAACTTTAGAACCATTCAAGTACCTGTGTACCACCTGGTCCACTCTTATCTCTATCTCATCTGCCAGAAAATGTTTTTCCTCCTGGAATTCTTCCACTCTGTTGATCAGACTTTGGAAATGGTCCCTGTGGGCAGCAAAACTGGCTTCCAACTCTTCTTGTTTCTTTAGGAGATCATTCAGAATCAGCAGATTGTCGCTGCTTTCTGGTATTTTCATCTCACTGTCTAGGTCTTCCAACCATTTATCAGCCTCATCCACAATTTGTAGAAATTGCAGCGCCTGAAGCCAGAAGGGGGAAAATCTGCATAACTAATGACATTGAAAGACTGTAGCCCCTAGCAGTGTTCCCTCTAATTTTTTTATGGGGTGGGCGGAAAAGTATAGTGTCTGAGCGGCAGTCCCTTCGGGACTGGGCGGCACAGAAATAATAAACAAACAAACAAACAAATAAATAAAAACCCCACCCTGTTTTGCCTCAGAGAATTTCAAAATAAAATACTGTACTGTGTGTCTATAACAGTGAGCTCATAATAGGGCAACTCTATCAATATCAAAATGCCACTTAAATAGTTGAGCTAGTTTCAAACTAAATTTTGATTTTCTTTCTCTCTTCCTTACTCCCATTCTTTTTCTTTCTCTTTTCCTTTCTCTCTTTTTTCTATCTGTTTCTCTCCCTCTCTCTCTCCTTCCCTCTCACTCTTTCCCTCTCGGCTTCTGGGCAGGTTTGGAAAACTCTGAGTTGATGATGATTTTTAAGTGAGCGATTGCTCACTGCTCAGCTTAGAGGGAACTATGGCCCCTAGTATCATTTGTGGATCGATGAATTCTGTCTCTGCAATAGCCTCACACAAGCGTATACATCAACACAATACATTTAATTTAGTCCTTTTGATTTTTGCTAACTGAAAGTTAGTTAACCAGCTTGGGAAATTTCCAGAATGACAAAGTTATCACTAAAGCCTCGAGTTCTTTCCTGTTGTGTTTTACCTTGTAAGCATCCAGAATTTTTTGTTTCTTTTCCTCACAGTTTTCCAACAACTCATCCCAAAGCTCATCTATTTCCTGGAGTCTAGACTGGAGGATATCAGAAGCATAATGCCTTTCATGGAGCATTTTCTCTCCTTCCTGAAAAAAAAGATACACAAAGTCATGTTTTGGGACTTAGCTTTCTATATGATGTCTTTAATAATAATAATAATAATAATAATAATAATAATAATAATAATAATAATAATTTATTAGATTTGTATGCCGCCCCTCTCCAAAGACAACTATACTTTCCAGCAATCTTATTGTTAGAAACATAGAAACATAGAAACATAGAAGTCTGACGGCAGAAAAAGACCTCCTGGTCCATCTAGTCTGCCCTTATACTATTTTCTGTATTTTATCTTAGGATGGATATATGTTTATCCCAGGCATGTTTAAATTCAGTTACTGTGGATTTATCTACCACGTCTGCTGGAAGTTTGTTCCAAGGATCTACTACTCTTTCAGTAAAATAATATTTTCTCATGTTGCTTTTGATCTTTCCCCCAACTAACTTCAGATTGTGTCCCCTTGTTCTTGTGTTCACTTTCCTATTAAAAACACTTCCCTCCTGGACCTTATTTAACCCTTTAATATATTTAAATGTTTCGATCATGTCCCCCCTTTCCCTTCTGTCCTCCAGACTATACAGATTGAGTTCATTAAGTCTTTCCTGATACGTTTTATGCTTAAGACCTTCCACCATTCTTGTAGCCCGTCTTTGGACCCGTTCAATTTTGTCAATATCTTTTTGTAGGTGAGGTCTCCAGAACTGAACACAGTATTCCAAATGTGGTCTCACCAGCGCTCTATATAAGGGGATCATAATCTCCCTCTTCCTGCTTGTTATACCTCTAGCTATGCAGCCAAGCATCCTACTTGCTTTCCCTACCGCCTGACTGCACTGTTCACCCATTTTGAGACTGTCAGAAATCACTACCCCTAAATCCTTTTCTTTTGAAGTATTTGCCAACACTGAACTGCCAATACAATACTCAGATTGAGGATTCCTTTTCCCCAAGTGCATTATTTTACATTTGGAAACATTAAACTGCAGTTTCCATTGCTTAGACCATTTATCTAGTAAAGCTAAATCATTTAATTTGCATGTAAATGAAGAGATGAAATGTAGGAAGAATTCAGCACCTTTATTGTCTATTAGCTAGAACTAATATGGACTGCCAGCAGGCTGCAGGGAAGCTGCTTCTAAGGGCTTCCCTGAAACCTGCTCTCCACTGACAGCAGTTTATTTCTCCCGCTGCTAGATTATCCAATCAGTGGCAGCTATGCAAATTTGTACTCCAAATGTCAGTACGTAACACTTATCATTATAATAAAATTTAAGATTTTTTTCTATTTTTTATTTTTGCCTAAGATAAGACTGCAAATTATTTGTTTAACTAAGATACCTCTAGAAACACCTTTTCAGAAATTCTCATTTTTTGAAATGTACTGAAGCTGGTCAGGCTTGAAAAGTTATTCAAAATGTATAGGAACAACAGCACAGCATCTCCTTAAAAATGCATCTTTTGTCAAATTTCTGCATAAGACTGAATGAGAAGATAGCTACTTTTATGAAGCAATTCATTAAAGTAGCTGTATGTCTAATGAAACTCCTTAAAGGAGACATGTTTTATATATGGAAGACAGCTGCTTTAAGGTGGTAATGTGTTCATAGTCACAGGTGTATTGCTGTCTCTTCTAAATTATTTTTGAATAATTATAATACATAACATAACAAATCAAAACATAACAAAACATAACATAAAATATAACATAACATAAAAATATCTGGATGTTAATACAACAACAAAACACAGCATGGTATTTACTTACTGTTTTTATTCTGTTGAGATGATTTTTGTTAGCCACAATCTCTGCCTGGAAAGTCTGATGCTTCTGTAGTTTAGTTTGAAGATTGCTGGGATCTCTCCAACTCTCATCAAGGGCAATACTGCTTTTTTCACACATCCAGGCAGCTATCTTTGGATAGAAAAACACAGTTATCAGACCACTGATTAGATTCAATGACCAATATTCCAGGAACTGGAACAGCTCCCCATCTGAAACCCTGAAAGAACAGCAGCAAATCTAAGAATTTGTCTAACAGCAGCAAATCTAAGAATTTGATCTCTCCTTATACTTTTTGGACTATACTATTGTACCACATTTTGTTCTTATTGGCTATGCTGGATAGGATTTATGGCATTTGTTGAGTATTGGAAGTTTTCCAAATGTCTTTTTCTGGTACAGCAGGGGCATCAAACTCAATTTCATTGAGAGTCACATCAGGGTGAGTTTGACCTCGGGGGAACATGGCCGGAGGGGCATGGCCAGCTAGACTTCACATGTCAGGGACACCGGTGGTGGCCCAAGGACTCTGTCAGCAAAAATGGAGCTTGGGAAGGCCATGCAAAGCTCTCCTGAGCTTCATTTTTACTGGCAGAGGCACTGCAGGCTGGTTCTTTCTGTTTTCAGGCTGGCCCCATGGACCAGATCTAAGCACCCTACGGGCCAGATTTGGCCCATGGGCCTTGAATTTGACAACCCTGTGGTATAGAAATACTCACATATATATATATATATATATATGTTTATATGTGACCTCAAGAAGTTACAGAACACATTATACCTCAAAAGAATTATGCAGAAATTTTTGTAATAGCCGTGACTCCTCCAGCTGACGCCTCCGCATTAAAGCAATTTCCAGAAGTTTTTCCTTTCTAGAAAGAATAAATAATATTGGTGTTATAAGTCAGTGCAGCTTGTTAAACTGCTTTTAATTTCAGAAGTCATTAAATTAAATGGAGGCTTAATCTTTGCCAGGGCAGTAGAAAGAAAACCCAAAAAACACAGCATGAAGAAATGAAACAGCAGAGTTGTTCTGCCAATGGGCACTATTATAAAAATATTATCTTCTTTCCAGAGCAGGTGTGGATTCAGACTGGTTCGCCCAAACCTGTAGTGACCCACTGATGATGTCACAATGATATCACCAACCTGGTTAGGTCAGTACTGATCCATGGGTGCCGCCATCTCTTTTTTAAAAATTTTTTTAATTTTTTTTTTATTTTTTGAACCTATTTTTTCTTCTGAGCATGTGCAGAAGCTGAGTTTCCGGCATTTGTTTTTGGCTTAATTTAAAAAAAAAATAAAAAAAATTGGCACTGCGCATATGCACAGCATGAGAGGAAGTAAACCAGCTGCAAAGTAAGTTAGAATCCACCCCTGTTCCATAGTGAGGACCCGGATTGTGGGGGCAATAGGCTGGCTCCGTTAAAAAGTGCTATTGCTAACATGTAAGCCGCCCTGAGTCTAAAGAGAAGGACGGCATAAAAATTGAATGAATTAAATAAATAAATAAATAAATAGATAGATAGATAGATAGACAGACAGACAGACAGACATAGATAATAGGTAGGTAGATAGATGATAGATGATAGATAGATAGATAGATGATAGATAGATAGATATAATAGGTAGATAGATAGATAGATGATAGACAGACAGACGGGCAGACACAGAGAGAGAGAGATTTAAAAAGAGACAGAGCAAGAACTACACTGCTTCAGACAAATGATTATCCAACATCTTCTTAAAAACTTCCAGTGTTGGAGCATTCACAACTTCTGGAGCCAAGTTATTCCACTGATTAATTATTCTGACAGTCAGGAAATTTCTCCTTAGTACTAAGTTACTTCTCTCCTTGTTTATTTTCCACCCACTGCTTCTTGTTCTACCCTCAGGTGCTTTGGAGAATAGGTTGACCCCTTCTTCTTTGTGGCAACCTTGAGATAGTGACTCCATGGGTGGATAATCTCTGTATTCTCCTAGGGTTTTATTTGAAGCACACAATGATGTAGTTAATGAGTGGCAAGTAATAATAAAAAAAAATAAGAGAGAGGAGAGGGGTGGGGTGGCTAAACCATATAGAATATAAATATGAAACAGGAGAAAAAACTTGAATGATACCTTCTCAACACAGCCTGGCACTTAACCATTATATTCTCTGAATCATAATGCTGACTGTCCTTCAGCTTTTGGGCAAAGATAGATATATTATCAATCTTCATCAGATGGGTGTTCAAGTCTTTTTCAAATTGCACGTGCTTTTGCTGCAGACTTTCCACACTAGATATCGAATCCTGCATCAATTAGAACAAGTTAATGTAATATGGAATGGCAGTTGATAAAAATTCTGGGAATTTGTTGGCAATTAAAAAATGCCCAGGTTGGTAAGAGTTGAACTAATGCCATATGATTACTCCAACCTACTCTCTGTTATAAGAATTATGTTTATAAACTGCCTAAATGTGTATAATTCATGCAGGCAAGAACAATAGTGGGTTTTGTCCTAAACAGACAAATTATTTCTATGAAACTTCCTTTTTAATATGTCATGAAAGAAAATTAGGTTTGTCTCAAAGCAATCTTTGAGGTCTATAGAGATGATATATAATATGATATAGAAGCTGTCCAAAGTCATTTTATTGGTAAAATGAGTAGAATATAAATTTAATAACTAAACAAACAAACAAACAAACAAACAAACAAACAAACAAACAAACAAAGTACTGCAGGGTTTCCCCCCAAAAAACTCTTGTTCTGTATGTACGTCTTGAGTATTGGAGAATGATGCCACAGACCAGAAGGCAAAATCCAAAAATCTTACTAAGCCTCCCAAAAGATACAGGATAGTATGAGAAATTCAGTGGGACTGTGGTAGGGAAAAAAAACTGAAAGTAAGTATTCCAAAATGGTTAGTTCTGCACTTTTATTCTATGCCTACACTTTCCATTTTTGAGGGAGGATAGTCTATTTCACTTACCCCCAAATCTTTGTTTGTTAGGAAGGCTTCTTTGCTGCTTAGCCAACTTTCACTTTCTTCCACATAACCAAAGAATATCTATTTAGGAGGGAAAGAAAGCTCTGTCACTTACCAATGTAATTACATTTCAAAGTTCAATGGCGCTTAGTTGGAAATAAGAGTCCTTAGAATTGGACCCATTGATGAATACTATTGAAGAGTATATAAGTATATAAAAGCTGTCCATTGAGCCATTGCAGTAGTAACAAAGAAGAAATTTGTAGGTTCAGAATAGTGGTAGATAAGCGATTCCTTTTGGGCAATGTTAATACTATGTGCAAAAGAGTTGAGTTTGCACTATATAAACAAGTTAACAATGAATGTTTGTTTGTATTGAAGTACTATAGCTTTAAGAGGTAGTGTTGCAAATTGCCATAAGAGGGAGCCAGAGAGCATGATTTTCTCTCTGCTCTCTCTGTTCTTTCTGCTGATTCACTGTGGCTGATTTAGTAAGCTCTGTGTATTTGATGGTAGCTTGATGGATTTGTAAGCTATAATATATGTCTGATATGTAAGACAAAGACAGGCTTGCAATATTATTACTGTATTGAAAGACAGTGAATGATCTTATTGTGTATGACTGGACTGTTTAACTTGATCGCGCTATTTCTAAAGTAAACACTATTTTATACACTTTAATGTATCTGTCTTGTATGACTGAATAATTACCCATATCTCCTGGATATCAGCTGGAATCCCACGTTTCCTCTGTGCATGTCCTTGTTAACTCAAGGGTCATTCTGCACATTCCTTAACAGGCAGTTTTGCCTTTTTTGAGTTTGCAAGATTGTATAAATATTGTAAATAGATTTTACCCCCCAAGACTTTTGGCTATCATTTTTCTACTAATTAAATATATACAGTCATCTAGTAATTATCCATATTTAAACAGGGCAGATATGATAGTTAAATAAAGTTGTGATTAAATCAATTCTCTCTATGCTAAAAGAATTAGCTCAGGTAGATAACCCAGCATTTTAGCTTTTAACTGGGAACATCAGGGACTGAATCAAGAATTTCTGCATGTGTTATGTGGTCTTTCAGTATGCTGCAGTTGTTCTCTGATTCAGACACTATTTTGAAGAAGGTGAGATCTTTAAACATACCCATTTTTTCAAGGTTTTCCCATACAAGGAGAGTAAATCAAAAGTTCCTGTTATTTAAAATTGAAACCATGCCATGATGCATTTAAGGAGAAATATCCCACTAAATCAAAAATATTCAAAAAAGGTTGAAACTGAAGCAGAAGATCTGTTTCAGGATTCAAATTAAAAAAAGAAAGAAAAGAAAGAAAGGTAAATACTTTGTTTGGAGAGGATTCTATCTTTAACGAATAACCACCAGCAACCACTGTTTGCTTCCATTTACTATGCCAGTGATGGGCAACCTTTTGAGCTTGGTGTGTCAAAATTCGCCAAAAAACCGAGCATAACTCGGGTGGTGTGTCACCTTGAGAAAAAAACACTCTCACTCTCTCTCACTATCTTCCTTCCTCTCTCCTCTCTCACTCTTTCTTTCTTGCTCTCTCTCACTCTCTCTCTTCCTTCCTTTCCTTCTCTCTTCCTTCCACTTTTTTCTCTTTCTCTCTTTTCCTTCCTTCCCCTCTTCCCCTCCCTCTCCCTCTCTCCTACTCTTCTCCTACTCTTCCTCTCCTGCTTTTCTTTCTCCTCCTCTTCTCTTCCTCCTCCTCCTCTCCTTTTCCTCCTCCTCTTCCTCTCCTTTTCCTCCTCTTCCTCCTCCTCTCATTTTTCCTCTTCCTCTTCCTCTTCTCCTTTTCTTTCTCCTCCTCCTTCTCTTCCTCCTCCTCTCCTTTTTCTCCTCCTCTTCCTCTCCTTTTCCTCCTCCTCTCCTTTTTCTCCTACTCTTCCTCTCCTCTTCCTCCTCTTCCTCCTCCTCTCCTTTTTCTCCTACTCTTCCTCTCCTGCTTTTCTTTCTCCTTCTCCTTCTCTTCCTCCTCCTCCTCTCCTTTTTCTCCTCCTCCTCCTCTCCTTTTCCTCCTCTTCCTCCTCCTCCTCTCATTTTTCCTCTTCCTCTTCTCCTTTTCTTTCTCCTCCTCCTTCTCTTCCTCCTCCTCTCCTTTTTCTCCTCCTCTTCCTCTCCTTTTCCTCCTCTTCCTCCTCCTCTCCTTTTTCTCCTCCTCTTCCTCTCCTTTTCCTCCTCTTCCTCCTCCTCTCCTTTTTCTCCTCTTCATCTCCTTTTCCTCCTCTTCCTCCTCCTCTCCTTTTTCTCCTCCTCCTCCTCCTCTCCTTTTCCTCCTCTTCCTCCTCCTCTCCTTTTTCTCCTCCTCTTCATCTCCTTTTCCTCCTCTTCCTCCTCCTCTCCTTTTTCTCCTCCTCTTCCTCTCCTTTTCCTCCTCTTCCTCCTCCTCTCCTTTTTCTCCTACTCTTCCTCTCCCTTTCCTCCTATTCCTCCTCCTCTCCTTTTTCTCCTACTCTTCCTCTCCTGCTTTTCTTTCTCCTCCTCCTTCTCTTCCTCCTCCTCTCCTTTTCCTCCTCCTCCTCCTCTCCTTTTCCTCCTCTTCCTCCTCCTCTCATTTTTCCTCTTCCTCTTCTTCTTTTCTTTCTCCTCCTCCTTCTCTTCCTCCTCCTCTCCTTTTTCTCCTCCTCTTCCTCTCCTTTTCCTCCTCTTCCTCCTCCTCTCCTTTTTCTCCTCCTCTTCCTCTCCTTTTTCTCCTCTTCCTCCTCCTCTCCTTTTTCTCCTCCTCTTCATCTCCTTTTCCTCCTCTTTCTCCTCCTCTCCTTTTTCTCCTCCTCTTCCTCTCCTTTTCCTCCTCTTCCTCCTCTCCTTTTCCTCCTCTTCCTCCTCTCCTTTTCCTCCTCTTCCTCCTCCTCTCATTTTCCTCCTCCTCCTCCTCTTCTCATTTTCCTCCTCCTCCTCTCCTCCTCCTCTTCTCTCGTCTGAGGCCGCTGCTGCCTCCGCCTCCAGGCCAAGGGATCTCCTCGGTGGGCGGCCTCGGAGGCTGCAACAACGCAGCCCCGAAAAGGACCGGCTGTTGGTCCCTTAAAGCTGCCGCTGTCGCCCACTGTGGAGATCCCTTCGCCTGGAGGCGGCGGCGGCCTCAGATGCTGCAACAACGCAGCCCCGAAAAGGACCGGCTGTTGGTCCCTTGAACCCACCGCCGCTGCCTCTGTTGGGGCGAAGGGATCTCCGCAGTGGGTGGCAGCAGCTTGAAGAGACCAACAGCCGATCCTCATTGAGCTGAGTTTCCTTTGGCTTCCTTCGAGGCAGCAGGTGAGCTTTGCAGCTTTGCCTCGAAAGAAGCCAAAGGAAGCTCAGCTCGGGGGCGGGCCTGAAGCAGCCGCCGCCTACTCCGCCCCACGCTTTGGCCGCGCCGGGGCCAAGTAAGCTGAGGCTAGGCCTGTCGCCCCGGCTCCAAGTGCGGGGCCTGGGCGGGCAAGCATTGGGAGGGCCTCGCCGTCGCTTGGCGGGAGAAGAGTTCCCCTCTCCGCGATCCGGGACGGCATGGCCGTCAACAAGTTAGTGCGCGGGGGTCCTGATGGCTTGCTTACGGCCCCCTCCAGCTGCTCTTGCAGGGCTTCCAGGCTTTCCGCGGGGCGGCAAAGAAGCAAAAAAGTGGCACTGGAGGGACCAAGACGGTCTGCAGCTGAGCGTCTGGAGGAGGAGGAGGAGGAAAGCCAGGGGGCGGGGAGGAAAGCGGGCCTGCAATTGGCCAATTTCTTTCTCGCCTTCAGGGAGAGGAACTGCTGCTACTCTGCCATAGGGTGCTTTCCTCCCCGCCCTCTGGCTTTCTTCCTTGCCGCTGCCAGACGCTCAGCAGCAGAGTGGAGGGGAGTTTCGGGAGCTTATGGTAAAATCTCGTACGTTGTCGGGGGCCGGGTAAATGGCCTCAGCGGGCCGTAGTTTGGGGACCACTGCCTTAAAGCTCCCCGTTTCTCCAGCCTTGTGTCACCGAAAATGGCTACGCGTGTCAGTGCTGACACGCGTGTCATAGGTTCGCCATCACTGTACTATGCTGTAATTACTAATCAAAAACCTTCCTGACATCATTTATTCTTATTCTTCTGGGTTACTCCAGAATTATTTTAATTTTTTTACCTACCTGTAAGTCTCTGGCTTGATGTAATTTTAGACTTTTTTCTTCATAAGCCTGGACCATTTCATTTAATGCTTGTTGTAACTTGATGAGGGAATGATGGATCTCAGAAGCTGCATAATGGCCAGAATTGCCAAGTTTCTGACCATAGTTGCTAAGAGCACCAAATCTTTCCCCTCGAGCTTCAATCTCTGCCTAAAAGATGTCAGACAGATTGATGGTAAATGTTTAAGCAGAATCAACATTCAGGTTTTTTGGAAAACAAAAGTAGACTTTATTCAGCAACCTTCCATGATTTATATTTATGTGGAAAGTAAAGAGAACTTGGTTGGGAAAGAAGGAAGGTTTCAGAATAAAAAATAAAAAATAAAAAAACAAGTTATCCTCTCTTTGACCTTAGCAAAGACTAACTTTTAGTCTAGTTAAATCTAGAAACTTTTCATTATAAACATGTTTTTAATTGCACATTATTAAGACAAACAGCGTCTCCCATAAAAGCAGTCATCTATATCCCCAAACTTACAATTTTCTTCTTGTGTTTACAGCAGATTTTATCACATGAAGCATTTTCATGATTGTATTCTCAATGTTAATATTAATAACATCAAATGTGTTTATTTAATGGATATCTTCCATCATTTCAAATTTATGCAAGAAGTGAAGTCAGCGATTCTTAAATTATTTCATCCATTATCCACTTTCCTAGTCATTAATAATATTATTATCCCCACAAAATAAAAAAGACTCTGCTATTTTACAAAAGCATCTTAGTGACAGCTGTCCCAGACTGGATGCATAACTCACAAATAAGCAACTACAAATTACTCCATCATCTCCAGAACATACTCCATTTACCTCTACTATAAGAACCTCTAAGTTAAGTTCTGGATACTATGTATGAAACATCCCAGATATCTTATGTGATTCACTGGCCATTTTTATGGTGCAAATGATCCTCCAGCGCCCATCTTTTTCTCAAAAGAAAAACTTTCTCCCTCATTTTTATTTCTCCGAACAAATAGACTTCTGCACCCTATCTCATTTCCAAGTGGAAAACCTTCAGGAAATGTAATTACTCTTTTCTCTCTCCTTTCCTCCTGAGACTTTGCATCTTGTACATGGAGCTTTCAGTTTCTCAGAGCATGTGTTAATACTATCAACTCCTGATGTTCCTTCTTTTCTACTTTCCTTCTCTATGGTTCAGAAGAATGTTTGTAGTACAAATGCAAGTTTAGCACAATATATCCAAATTGTGTATGTCTATGGAGACTTTCAGTCATCCAGGTCATGGTTGTCCCAAAGGTGCTTGTTTAAGAGACAACTGGATCAGTTGCCTCTTGAAAAAGCATCTTTGGGACTCCAAATGTGTATATTCCAAGGGAGCCTCTCTATAACTTGTCCTGACTTCAATAGACTTCAATAACATCCACTCTGAGCAGCAGGGATGGGTTCCTCCCAGTTCGACCCGCTGGTGACATCATGATGATGTCACTGACCCAGTTTGGTCAGTGCCAATTCGTGGGCGCCATCTTTTTTATTTCATTTTTCTACTGAGCATGCTCAGAAGTTGAGTTTTTAGCACTGTGCATGCTGTCACCATCTTGTTTTCACCTTTTTATTTATTTTTTATTCTTTGGCACTGTGATTGTGGGACACGCCAACGCGGTGTGCGAGGAAGCGAACCTGCAGCGAGGTAAGTAGGAATCCATTCCTGCTGATCAGGATATTTATTAGCTTCCTTTTTTCAACAATTGTTTGAGCATTTCGGCATATGTAAGCCTCTTGGCAAAATAATTCAAACCAATAAGTACTTACAATATAACCGCCAAATTGCCAGTAGTTGAGTGTTGATATTCCATTTAAGTTCTATACTTGCAAAAAGTGGGCTCATGCTTACGCTGCTATGAATTTTAGCAGAGTCCAAATAAAGCTCAGGTTTACAGAGAGAACAGACCACATCTGAATTTAGAAACGAATGTTCTAGCTCGAAAAGTAAGCACAGAAATAAGTAATGGGAATGTAATGGCTTGGTCTGCATATTGCTACAATCAGTGTTATTTCAGTTGTCAAATATTGAAATTGCTCATTAGGAACTTTTTAAAGTAATGGAAACTATTATAAATATGGCCATGCTATGCTGATATAATTCATACTTGCCTTTATTTCTTGATGCTCCTCTATCAGGCTTTCTGCTTCAGCTAGACTTTTGGGAAGATCCCCAATTTCAATTTGACTTTTGATTTCCTGAATCCAATCTAGTAATTCTTTCAGTTCAGAGTTAAACTTCTGTAACTGGTAAGAAGCTATCAGCTTCTCACCCCTGTTGTACACAAAATAACATAAACATAATTGAAACTATTACTAAACATACTCTGCTGGAATGAAATTGAGTTTAACGTAAACAGAAAGGAGGAAAATTATTGTTTACTTATTTCAAGGGGAATGTAATAATACATACTTAGACAGGGTGGGCTTTTCACATTTCTAGTTTTCAAACCATATATTTTCCTTTAACAACATTAAAGTCCCTAGAGAAAAGCATTCTATTATTGTACATGCACATCGGATTCTGTTGCCAGGATTTGGCTGATTCTTTTTCTCCCCTATCCCCCAATCTATTTACTCAGTTTTATCCCCCAACAGGAACCAAACTAAGTGATCCAAAATAAGTAAAACTCTGAAGGCTATCAGATCCCAAAGGAGAAGAAATGTACCTTTGTAGGATGGAATATCAATGCCAGGACTCATCATTCTGTCACTTTGCATAAACCTAACATTGAGCTATAACAGAAGATGGAGAAACTTTGCTTCTTCACCAAGAATTCTTTCCCTTTCACAACCAGCAATAGCATTTAGTGAACATCTGATGGACAATACTTTCTCAGAGCATTTATTAATCACAAAGTGGCTGTATGATTGCCACATGAAGTTCTCTGGCACCAGACTTTTAAAATAAAGAATGGTTTAGCTGTTAAAATGTCATCTGTATCCTGCACTTAGCAGGCATTTGGATTAGTTCATTTATTATTATTATTATTATTATTATTATTATTATTATTATTATTAATAATAATAATTAGATTTGTATGCCGCCCTTCTCCATAGACTTATAACTTTTCTCTCAACTTTGTGATTAAGCACACATATTAACCTATTGAAGAATGCGTTTGTGGATTCTAAATGTTGGAAATCTATTTTAAATTTACACTAAATGATGGCACAAAACAGGACACAATAAAGCTCAGTTTGTGAGATCTACATATTGAAGATGTAATGAATGCACAGGAGACAGGAAGAAGAGTCACATACAGTACGTCTAGATATCAGATCTAGATATAGGTCTGATAAACAAAATTGGATTCCATAGGATAGGGGCTGCAATGGAAAAGGCAGTTTTCCATGGACCCATAAGATGGCAATGTTAAAGAAAAGAACATGGAGCTTGCCTATCATATCTACTTTAATGGAGCATAAAGATGTCCTCTGATCTTATGCCATGTAGCGTTTTAAAGGTTATAGTCAGTACCCTGAATTGCACCTTGAATTTACCTTTGTTTGATCTGATGCTGCAGTTGTAACCAGTGGTTTTCCATTTCTTTTTGTTTTGTAGTCAATTTGTTACTTATAGTAGATGGATTCCTTTTAATTTGACATAGTTCCGGTCCCAGTGACTGAAAGAAAAACAGTCTAGTTAACATGTTTTTCCTTCTGAAGCTGGCCTTAATTTAAAATTTTATTCTGTGTCAGGTTTTTCTTTTCATGACATTTCAAAAGACTTATCAGAAGGGGAAAAAAGAGAGAGAACCAATTTAGTTTGCACTCAGCCACAGACAAATCCTTTTAACCAAATCAGAGCAAGCACATACACCACTCAGTTCACCTGGGCAAGCACATAGCTTGATAGTTAATTATTTATTAAACATCAGCCACTTATTAAAAAAATCCAATCAAGACAAAAAGCAGGCAAAGGCAGGGAGAAAGTAGAAGAAGTATAGGACTCCAGGATTTATGTTATCATTATTTACAATTATATTTCAAGTATCAATTATATGTTCTACCTCCATCTTGGATTGAATGATGCCAATTTCTCTCTCCATTTCATCATGCTTCCGAAGTAGATTTTCTACACTTTCAACATCTTTTCCATAATCCAATGCTTGTATCAGTGAACTCTGAGGAATATGGAAAATGAAGAAAAGTAGATAATATGATTCTTTGCCAAATTACATCTTTTAAAATTTCCTCCTTCTGATATTTCTGAGTTAAATTTTACATCTTTATATAAAATGAGTTGGGTTGGAAGGATGCGACAAAATGGACAATGCAAAATTGGTATAGGTGCATGGTGGACCATATTCAATTTGAAATTATGGATAAAAGGATAAATTTTGATAATGAAACTGAATTGAGACAACTGATGGGACGGTGAGACAAGGTAAGACGATATATGATGAGTAGAATCCGAGACCAAGCTATAAGAAATAAATTGGAATCACTCTATAATATGTAAATAGATATATTGCTCTTGGGTCAAGTGGACTATACAAGAAACACCCCCGATTTGGTGGTGGGGAATGTGTGTGTGTCGGGGTGGTGGGCACAATTCACTACGCACTGTTCTAAGTTGTGTGATGTTAAAATTGTTAAAAATCAATAAAAAATATTTACAAACAAAAAACAAAAAAACAAAAACAAATACAGTGGAACCTCGACATACGAGCAGCTCTACTTACGAGCTACTCGAGATAAGAGCTGGGAGGGGAGCGACATTTTTGTTCGCCTCCCGAGCTCACATTCGGGATACGAGCGCCAAGGAGCTGTCTCCTGAAGCCGAATGCTAACTTCCGCGTTCGGCTTCAGGAGACAGCTCCTTGGCGCTCGTATCCCGCGTGTTTTAAAAGGTTGCAGCCGGCCTGGGGGGCTCGGGGGGGTGCTGGCAAGCCCCCCAGGCCGGCTGCAACCTTTTAAAACACGCGCGCCGCTTCGCAGCTGTCTCCTGAAGCCGAACGCTAACTTCCGCATTCGGCGGCAGCGGTTTTTTTTTTTGTTGCACGGATTAATTGACTTTACATTGTTTCCTATGGGAAACAATGTTTCGTCATACGAGCGTTCCGACTTACGAGCCTCCTTCCGGAACCAATTAGTCTCGTAAGTCGGGGTTCTACTGTAAAATGAGGATTTACAAGATACTTATAGAAAAAAATTTTAAGCATAGGCTATCACTTTGAAATAAAATATAACAGTGAATCCACAATATACAGAATTATGTCTACAGTACATGGATATATCTGGATGGATTGGGGCATCACTGGGATTTGGTGGCATATAACAGATAGACGATAGATAGATAGATAGATAGATAGATAGATAGATAGATAGATAGATAGATAGACAGTTAGATAGATAGATAGATAGATAGATGGATATAGATATAGATATAGATATAGATATAGATATAGATATAGATAATAGCTAGATAGCTAGATAGCTAGATAGCTAGATAGCTAGATAGCTAGATAGCTAGATAGCTAGATAGCTAGCTAGCTAGATAGCTAGCTAGCTAGATAGCTAGCTAGCTAGCTAGATAGATAGCTAGCTAGCTAGCTAGCTAGCTAGCTAGATAGATAGATGGTAGACAGACGGACAGACGGACAGACAGACAGACAGAGAGATTTAAAAAGAGACAGAGAGCAAGAACTACACTGCTTCAGACAAATGATTATCCAACATCTTCTTAAAAACTTCCAGTGTTGGAGCATTCACAACTTCTGGAGCCAAGTTGCTCCACTGATTAATTATTCTGACAGTCAGGAAATTTCTCCTTAGTACTAAGTTACTTCTCTCCTTGTTTATTTTCCACTCACTGCTTCTTGTTCTACCCTCAGGTGCTTTGGAGAATAGGTTGACCCCCCTCTTCTTTGTGGCAACCTTGAGATATTGTAATACTGCTGTCATGTCTCCCTGGTTCTTTTTTTCATTAAACCAGACATATCTATTTCCTGCACCCATTCTTCATATATTTTAGCCTCCAGTCCCCTAATGATCTTTGTTGCTCTTCTCTGTACTCTTTATAGAGTCTCAACATCATTTTTGTATCATGGTTACCAAACCTGAATGCAGTATATTTAAATCCCTCTAGCTGTATATTCCACTTGTCAGCTTCATCCCACCAAGTTTCTGTAATGACAACTACATCATATCTTCCCTCATTTACTTGAATTTCTAATTCACCTGTTTATTCCTCATACTTTGTGTGTTGGTGTATAGACATTTAAATCCGTTTTAGTTGACCCTGTGTTTGCTGTCAACATAACCTGTGTTGTGCCTGACTGCCCCTACTTTCTTACCACCTGTTTGATTAGTACATATGGTATGGCACTCACTATTAAATGCTTGGCTTTGCTTGACAGCAAGGCTGATAAATTTACTCACACACATATCTATGTTGTATGCACTGTTAACCCTATTAATTTTAGATTGCTGGGGACAGAAATGATCTGTATCAATAAATTCGCTGTCTCCGCTGTCCAGTTTAAATGTTTATCCAGGAAATCTGTGAATTTAATACCAAGCAGCTCAGTCTCTTTCTTTGATGGATTCAAACCATCTCTTTTGTACAGTTTTTCATCGGACCAGCTGCAGACATCATGTTTAATAAAATCAAAGCCTTCCCTTTGGCTAATGTGGCTACACATTAACCTCTGTTACACGCTTGACTTTCCCTTTTTGTTCCTTATATACTGGTAAAACCTCTGAAAAGATAAGCCTATAACCTATACTACTATCTATCTATCTATCTATCTATCTATCTATCTATCTATCTATCTATCTATCTATCTATCTATCTATCTATCTATTGGATTTGTATGCCGCCCTTCTCCGGAGACTCGGGGCGGCTAACAGCAATAATAAAACAGTGTACAATAATAATCCAATATTACTCTTCCTGCCTTCCGTAAACTCCTTAAAACCCACCTTTGCCGTCAGGCATGGGGGAACTGAAACATCTCCCCCTGGGCACGTTTAATTTATGCATGGTATGTCTGTGTGTGTGACTGTTAGCATATGGGTTTTTTTTTTAAATATTTAAATATTTTAAATTTGTCTGATTGCTTATGATTTGTTTTTACATGTTGTGAGCCGCCCCGAGTCTTCGGAGAGGGGCGGCATACAAATCTAAGTAATAAATAATAAATAAATAAAATAAATTAAAAACAGTTAAAAACCCATTAATATAAAAACCAAAAACAGACATAACATGCATAAAATTGTAAAGGCCTAGGGGGAAAGAGTATCTCAATTCCCCCATGCCTGATGGTAGAGGTGGGTTTTAAGTAGCTTACGAAAGGCAAGGAGGGTGGGGGAAATTCTAATTTCTGGGGGGAGTTGGTTCCAGAGGGCCGGGGCCGCCACAGAGAAGGCTCTTCCCCTGGGTCCCTCCAAGCGGCATTGTTTAGTTGATGGGACCCGGAGAAGACCCACTCTGTGGGACCTAACTGGTCGCTGGGATTCGTGCAGCAGAAGGTCGCTGGGATTCGTGCAGCAGAAGATCGCTGGGATTCGTGCAGCAGAAGGTCCCTGAGATAATCTGGTCCGGTGCCATGAAGGGCTTTATAGGTCATAACCAACACTTTGAATTGTGACCGGAAACTGATCGACAACCAATGCAGACTGCGGAGTGTTGGTGTAACATGGGCATATTTGGGAAAGCCCATGATTGCTCTCGCAGCTGCATTCTGCACGATCTGAAGTTTCCGAACACTTTTCAAAGGTAGCCCCATGTAGAGAGCGTTACAGTAGTCGAGCCTCGAGGTGATGAGGGCATGAGTGACTGTGAGCAGTGACTCCCGGTCCAAATACTAAGTTCATATCCCAAGCTCTGGAAGTCATTCTGTACAGAAAATACATCTTTTGGGGACTGATCGTTTGTGCCAAGATGTATAATAGCCTCAACAACACAGTCCTCACTGGCATTCTTGACTATCTTAAGAATAAGCCTCTTGTCTCTGCAGACACCTGACATCTTTCAAAACCTCCTTATCCTTTCCTAAATTTACATCCCTTACAATTGACTCACCAACCAGAAGGTGGCTTCTCTTTTTAGGTACCATTGTGTTCTTGTGTGACCGATGTTTAATACGTGATTCGCACTTTCCAAGATATGTTCTTCATCTTAGACCATGATCCCATGCTTATTTGAGTTATCGTTATCACAGCTACCTTGACCTATCGCTTTAGTATCCCTATTAAGGTCAGCAATGTCACTATATCTGTTATTTGGGACACAGCAAAAGCTTTGAAAAACTGTTTGATATGATAATGTTCGAAAATGTTTTTATGACTCTCTTTTTTCTTTGTACTTCTAACTGTCAAAATTTCCTCTTGATATTTTATTACTATTTGGTTTTCTGAAATTTTATCCACTCTGGAGAATTTGTCAAGATCAAAAAAACACCTTTAAAAATAATAAAATAAATCACCTTTTCACCAATTCTCTCTTTGATGTCATTAATTTCTCTAATCAAGGCATGGATCTGCAGGGCTTCTTCCAACTTTTTCTTATACGTGTTAAGATCACCATGGAAACTGTTCCACCTGTCAGTGAAATATTTAATTTTATTTGAGAAGACAAAATAGATTGAATATAGGATTAGAGCAATAAAACAATTATATCTTTGGGTTTATGATTCACACCAGCCCAACTATATTCATCTATGTGATTATGCAAGCACAAACAAAATGACATGAAAGGTAATTAATATACAAGACTGGATCTGATTGGGTAACAATAAAAGGACTCGGGGGGGGGGATTTTATATCAGGATATAAAACCTGAAGTAATATTGCAAGTACAGTAGAATTGCTGTAATTATTGTAATGTAAAGATAATGCTGAGTCATGGTGCAGCAGAATGATGCAATCTATTCTATGACCTGATTGGTCAGTGCATGTATATAATGCTGTACACCTTTTGTGTGGATGTGGTCTTGTGGTCTTGTCTTGTGTGGTTTGATGTGGTCTTGTCTAGTGTGGTTTGGTCTGGTAGGATAGTGCAGTTTGCTGTGATCAAGGTTGGTTAGTGTTTAGTATAGTGATTTGTTCTGTAATATAGTATAGTATAGAGTGAATAGTTATTTTTTATACTATTACTGAAGAAGTAAAGAACCTTCTGAAGAAACTCCTGCTATAGTGTCTTTATTAAGAAACCTTTCTAGCAGCTGTTATCATAGTTCCCTCTAAGCTGAGCAGTGAGCAATCGCTCACTTAAAAATCATCATCAACTCAGAGTTTTCCAAACCTGCCCAGAAGCCGAGAGGGAAAGAGTGAGAGGGAAGGAGAGAGAGAGGAAGAGAGGAAGAGAGAGAAACAGATAGAAAAAAGAGAGGAAGGAAAAGAGAAAGAAAAAGAATGGGAGTAAGGAAGAGAGAAAGAAAATCAAAATCTAGTTTGAAACTAGCTCAACTATTTAAGTGGCATTTTGATATTGATAGAGTTGCCCTATTATGAGCTCACTGTTATAGACACACAGTACAGTATTTTATTTTGAAATTCTCTGAGGCAAAACAGGGTGGGTTTTTTGTTTGTTTGTTTGTTTGTTTGTTTATTATTTATTTATTTATTTATTTATTTATTTATTTATTTATTTATTTATTTATTTATTTATTTATTTATTTATTATTTCTGTGCCTCCCAGTCCCAAAGGGACTACCACTCAGACACTATACTTTTCCGCCCCCCCCAAAAAAAAATAAATTAGAGGGAACACTGGCTGTTATCCTTCACATTTCCAATGCAAGTTCAAAATAAACTCTGATACTTTAATCAGACAATACTAAGTTAATTGAAATCATTCTTATTTCACAATTATATTTTTTATGTGGGTTGAGTAGCTAGAGGTTACATTGGCATTTATTCCTAACTAGAAGATTGCCATTGCCTTAGCAATTTAGATTTCTGAGATGTTTATCATAAAACTTATTAACTAGTGTTGGGAATGAAATCCAAGTAGTACAATGTCACTCCCTCTTTACTCTTACACACCCATTATGACAATTCATTTATGCTTGGAGATCATGTATGAAAGAAAACGATCAGCCTTCTCAATGTAAACACCAACACAGAAATGCTAGCATTTCCCTTTGGCTCTAGTCACATTTGATTGAACGTTTTCCTTTTTTGTTTGGATCAGTAGACTTTATCCACGCACCTTTCATTCAACTGTTCTCGGCGTTGGTGTATTATTTTCATCTCTTCCTCATTCTGCCTCTTCAATCGCAGAGCAAGAGCATTGATGCCTTTGATGTGGGCATCATCCACTGTTACCCCCTATAAGACAAAAGTCAAAGAGAAAACAGATAGTAAAGCAAAGTCTTAAGTCCCTCTTCTCCTTCCTTCTAGGACAGGAGCCTTCAACCATGGTAATTTTAAGCCTGGCAGACTTCAACTCCCAGAATTCCCTAGCCAGAATTCCCTAGCCAGTTGGCTGAGGAATTCTGGGAGTTGAAGTCCACCAAGGCTTAAAGTTGCCATGGTTGGAGACCCCTATAATCTAGGAGGTTATGTCTTACATCTATGTCAGAGGTGGGTTCCTCCCGACTCCCACCAGTGCTATAGAATTGGTAGCAAACCAAGAAAAGCAACGGGCAGTGCTTGGGGAGATGGCTCTGCATTATTATTATTATTATTATTATTATTATTATTATTATTATTAATTGGATTTGTATGCCGCCCCTCTCCGTAGACTCGGGGCAGCTAACAACAATGATAAAAACAGCATGTAACAATCCAATACTAAAACAACTAAAAACCCTTATTATAAAACCAAACATACACACAAATATACCATGCATAAATTGTAAAGGCCTAGGGGGAAGGAATATCTCAGTTCCCCCATGCCTGACCGCAGAGGTGGGTTTTAAGGAGCTTACGAAAGGCAAGGAGGGTGGGGGCAATTCTAATCTCTGGGGGGAGCTGGTTCCAGAGGGCTGGGGCCACCACAGAGAAGGCCCTTCCCCTGGGTTCCGCCAAATGACATTGTTTAGTTGACGGGACTCGGAGAAGGCCCACTCTGTGGGACCTAACTGGTCGCTGGGATTCGTGTGGCAGAAGGTGGTCCCGGAGATAATCTGGTCCAGTGCCATGAAGGGCTTTTTAGGTCATAACCAACACTTTGAATTGTGACCGGAAACTGATCAGCAACCAATGCAGACTGCGGAGTGTTGGTGTAACATGGGCATATTTGGAAAAGCCCATGATTGCTCTGGCAGCTGCATTCTGCATGATCTGAAGTTTCTGAACACTTTTCAAAGGCAGCCCCATGTAGAGAGCATTACAGTGCCACTTCCAGATTGCGTTCCATAGGCTCGCCATCACGGCTCTAGACCAGTTGCAGTCTCCAAACCAAACATATCTCAGAGGATTATTATAAGGATTTAGTTGTTTGTTTGTTTGTTTGTTTGTTTGCATTTATATGCCGCCCATTCCCTGAGGACTCAGGGTGGCTCGCAACAATAATTATAAATAATAAAATCAGATTAAAACATTTCATAATAATAAAAAGATTTCATAATAAATAACTTTCACAGTGATAAAAACATTTCATAATAATAAAAACCCTACAATACAGTCACCACATTCATACAACATAATCCCAATCAATTCATGTCTTGACTAGATAGAAGGTGTCAATTATCATGGTCCCCAGGCCTGCCAGCAAAGCCAGGATTTCAAGGGTGGGGGCTGTGTGGACCTTCGGGGGGGGGGGGGGGGGGGGTTGGTTCCAATAAATGAGAAGGAATGCTGTACATACAATTTTGAAGTCTCTTCTTGGTATAATGTAATTCAGGGAAATAATTAAGCATTCATATGGTAAATTAGAAGGCCAGCAATTTACAGGATTTAAAAACCCAACAATTCTGATGTCACACTAACTTCCATCAAATCAATCAAATTATCCTAAAATACCGGTGTCCTGAAATGTTATTTATTATTTATTGTTATTTATTTAGCTCAATGGAAACAATATCACTTACCTCTGACATTCCTCGGAATTCATTTAATTTTTTCAAAAGCTGAAGGCAGTGTTCGTAGTCATTCCCCACATCACCAATATTAACCATGACTACCTGGTGAGCAACACCAATACCATTAGGAATCCATTAAAACATAATGAAATTTTCAATGTTTATCTAGTCTTTTTTTTCAATTGGTCCTGTCCTACAATTATCTAACATTAGAGTCCAATAAACGTCCCCTTGCAGTGCATAAAATTACGTAACAGTTTGCTTTGTGCAAAACAAAACCTTAATACATTTGTCTTAATACATTTTGGAATAAGAAATCCCCTCACCTTGATGATTACCTAGTTATTTGTTGGAAGATGTACATTTTGTATTCTTTTGAATATTGCTCACTTTTTTAAGAATAATTTTTTAGTGCATAACAAACTAATATCCATAGAAAACCATAGAAAAAAGTCCAGAATGTTTCCTATTAGGGATTATACACCAACAACTTAACCAACACCATATTTATCTGATTATTCATATTACTACCGCAGCAAGACTAGCTTTTGCTCAAACGTGGAAAAAAGCAGAAATCCCTCAAGACAAATTGGTATTAGAAAAAATAACTCAATGTGCAGAAATGTCTAAACTGACCCTAAAAATTAAAGGCAAAGAAGACTCACAATTTTATGATTGTTGGAATTTACTCTACCACTGGTTAGAAAAAAGAAAAAATCCTTGCTAATTACAATACGAACATGTAATATATTGTTGTTGTTTTTTCTTATTGGATGTATTGTTTTAATATGAATCTTTGGATGTATTGTTTTTTTCTTTTTTCTTTTTCTCTTTCCTTGTTATTTATTCTATGTACCTTGTATTATATCTGTAAATAAATCTTTATTAAAAAAAAAAGAAAAAAGAAAAAAGCAAACTAATATCCTAGAGGAGAACCATGATTAGAACACAGTAGCAGCCTCTGTGTAATATACAGTGTAATAAATATGTGATTTATATTCACATATTTGGAAACAGGAAAACACTTCAGGCATTTTTCAAAACAAAACAAAAGTGTACATTTTCCATTTACAAACAATTACCATTTTACAAACGTTCAGTTAAAATGTGTTTTCTCAACAGAAACAGTGGCCTGTAAATTCACTAACCTTCTCTCTAATCCAAGCTTCTGCGTGGTCAACTTTTTGTAGAAATTCAAGAAAATCCCTGCTCTCTTCAAGCATCTTTCCGTGGGCAGCAACAGCCTGATTCAACATTTCCCACTGTTCTTGGAGCAAGTACATCGTTTGGTGGATTTCTTCCGATTGGGGGATGTTATGATGTAGTAGAGCTTCTCCTCTCTTTAAATAGTTAAGATGGAATTATTATTATTAATAATACTAATACTACTAATACTACTACTACTACTACTACTACTACTACTAATAATAATAATAATAATAATATTGCAATATTTCTATGGTATTTCTAAAATAACTCCGTTCTAAAAGTTTGGAAGGTGTTCTGTCGGGCTCTCTGGCAGACTCCTCCCAAAAATTCACAGGTACAAATTTCAGACACAGACACGTTTGGAAATTCAAAACAATGTTCTTTATAATGAAAATTCACTTAAACTAAGCCCTCTTTTGGTATAGCAAAGAGCACTCATCTCCAACCAAACTGGTAATTTGTACAAGTCCCTTATCAGTTCCGTGATACTTAGCTTGCAGCTGTGAGGCAATTCACAGTCCTTCTTCTTTCACAAAGTGAAACACACTTTGCTCTGGTTTAGTTTCAAAGCGGGGAAAAATCAGCACATAAAAGGTCAAAGTCAGTAAAGCAGTCACGAAACACAACAATCAGATAATCCTCCACAATGGCCAAACCCACAGGCTGCTATTTATAGCAGCCTCACTAATTACCACAGCCCCACCCAACCACAGGTGGCCTCATTTTCTTTGATAATAATCTCTCTGTTGTTGTTGCCTATGCATCGCTCTCTGCATGCGTGGCTGTATCATTAACTCTTGTTCTGAATCCAAGGAGGAACTAGATAATTGAGCTCCTTCTGAGCTGTCTGCCCCACTCTCCTCCTCCCTGTCACTCAAGTCTTCTTGGTCAGAGGAGCCTTCATCAGCAGATTCCACTGGGGGCAAAACAGGCCTGCAGCATGTGGATGTCTCCCCCACATCCACAGTCCTTGGGGCAGGAGCTGGGCCAGAGCTAACCACAACAGAAGGCAAGTGGCAAGGGTTAAACACATAGTGTATTTTAGTCTGGTTCTGGGGTATCTGACCCAGATTTGTATTCAGTAAAGATAGAGGGATTGGTTGATTTGACATGTAAATTATTCAAGATATGAGAGAAAAATAGAAAAACAACACCTGTTTAATGTTTACCTGACAGAGGGCAGCCAAGGTTATGCGAGACATCAATGTATTTAAGGCTGTATATTCCCGGTTCTTACTGGGGTTTTCTAACAATTGTAATACAGATTGATCTGACTGTTTAATGAAGCTAAGCTGGAAAACATTTGACCCTTCATTTATCCAAGTTTTCTATGTATTTTTTTTCTATCCATAATTTGACCTAATGCTTCAGAAGAATCTCACAGGAACCAAAAAACGCAAAGTGAAAGCAATTGATACTTGCCATTTTAACAGTTGCGATTATATCCTTATGAGCCAGAATCTCAGCCTCAAAGACTTGATGTTTCTGAAGAAGCTTCATTTTGTCACAAGGCTTGTTGAAGTTTTGAAAAGAAGGAACCTTCATCTTCTGCATGCGTTCATCAATCCAACTCTCTGCCTGTCACCAAAGGAGCAACACGATTATCACTACATGTGAGCAGTAATGGGCAGCCAAATTTTGCTTATTTTCTGGGTGTGGCTTAATGATCATGTGACTGGGTAGGAGGGGCTTGCCAGCAATGTGATCAGATGGGAGTGGCTTGAACGATCATCATTGTTCAAGTGAACTGTTAAATCCTTGACTTACAACCTTACCAGTGTAGTTCACTGGGTTGACAATTTGCTTCGTGTTTCCTGCATTCTCCTTCCTGGGTCACCCCCCGCCTCAGGCTGGATAGCTAGGTGAATGGGTGCTGCCAGAAGCATAAAGGCTGCCACCGCCCCTTCCACCCACGCCTTCTGCTTGCACCTCAGGTGGGAGGTGGCTGCGTGAGGCTGGAGGGAGCCAGGCAGGAGAGAAGGAAACTCGTCCGAGGCCAGGAAGGAGGAAAGAAGAAAAAAGCAAGGAGTACGGACACAGTAGCAGCTGCAGGGGGGAAAAGGAGAGCCGAGCCTGAGGCCAGTAATCCAGGAAGTGACAGCCACCAATCATCTGGAGCTGCACACGCATCTTCATTTCCACCAGTGGAACTGCATTCCACTCCATCCTGCCTGCTGCCCACCCCTGCATGTAAGGCTCTAAGAGTAGTATATGCAAATCTAATAAGATCGGATTTGCTTTTCAGTTCAAGGGTGCTATTCAGCCCAACGTGGGACCTGAATTTCAAATTTGTAGCTTTGCTGAAGATTTGTGTCTGTTGCAAAAATATTGAATATTGCAAGCCAGTTTGCCATTTCAAAGATGTGATATAATATAACTGGCAGATCGTGAGCCGGATGCGTCATGCATATGCCACGCCCACCCCAGCTCTGCGAAGGGGGGAAACATTGCAAAACATCATGTGACAGCAACGTGATACTGCACAAAAACTTTGCTCAGCCTCTTAACTCTCTGCATCAAAAGTGATCAGCCTTAAATTAATGCAGTGTAACTTTTTTTTTCTTGGAAGACTTGAGATCCATTAAAAAGAACCATGTGGAAGTTAATGGTTGCAACATTCTTCAGGTTTTACTATAATTGGCTCTCTTGAAGAACTGAGTCAGTCCAAGAAATACTGATAAAATGAACTATCAATTAGTTAATAAAGATATACCTTGAATTTAGAGGAATGAGTTATAATAGTAGCTCTCTAGTACTCATATAATATGTCCTTTCCCAGTCTTATATTCTCCATATGAACTGGATTTTATTGCTGTAATTCATAGACTATATACCGTAGATAGCCACACAGCAGCTACAAATTTTGATTTAGAAGTTAATCTAAGTACACCTTAAAGGCACTACATTGGGGAAAGCTGCTGTAGCACTTAAATGTTGCATTATATTGTTTATGTTTAAATGTATATAGGAAAAATGGAATGTGAACATCATGTTCGAAAAGCACAGAGCCTCAGAATTGTAATAATGTAGAAGTGGGAAAAAACAAGAAAGTCAGAAGAGGGCCAGGGGACCACAGGTATCTTCGTGGATGGACAAATGTGGGATTTAGACCGACAAAAGCAGTGTTGTAATGCTGCAGGCATGGTCCCAAAGGCTGGAGTTTGTGGCATGATGTCACAATATCGCTTTTGTCATTCGGATGCAAGCAGCAAGATCCTATGGATGTCACTGCAGATTCCAGTGTCTGATCTTCTTTAGAATTACCATTGAGCCACGGTGGCGTAATGGTTAGAATGCAGTACTGCAGACTACTTCTGCAATCTGCTGGCTGCCTGCAATTTGGCAGTTTGAATCTCAGCAGGTTCAGGGTTGTCTCAGCTTTCTATCCTTTTGTGATCAGTAAAATGAGCATATTGGGGGCAATATGCTGACTTCGGAGAGGGGTGGCATACAAATCTAATAAATTATTATTATTATTATTATTATTATTATTATTATTATTATTATTATTAATACATAAACCAGGGGTCTACAATCTTGGCAACTTTAAGACTTGTGGATTCAACTCTCAGCTTTGCTGGATGAGGAACTCTGGGAGTTGAAGTCCACAAGCCTTAAAGTTGCCAAGGTTGGAGATCCTTGCTGCAAATCACTTACAGAGGCCTGTACAGCATTGTCAAGCAGTATATACATCTAAGTACTATAGCTATTACCTCTCCTGGAAATGAGATGTGGTGATTGCTTCCAGATGATACTTTAATTATTCTGCCTCAATTATTTCCTTAGCATAATGTTTATTTTGATTACTGTATTGAAGCAGGCCATCTTTTTATATCCACAAACACTACAATTAACCATTAAAGGCATTTAAAGACTAATAATAATAATAATAATAATAATAATAATAATAATAATAAACATTTATTTATAGTGCCCTTTTAACAAAGGGCATAACAGCATGTTAGCAATAGCACTTTAAAAAACAAAGCCAGCATATTGCCTCCACAGTCTAGATCCTCGTTTTACCCACCTCGGAAGGGTGGAAGGCTGAGTCAACCTTGAGCCGGTGATGAGATTTGAACCGCTGACCTATAGATCTACAGTCAGCTTTAGTGGCCTGCAGTACAGCACCCTACCCACTGCGCCACTTCGGCTCATTCAGCGACTGCTCATTCAGCGACTGTTCAGAGTCTTGACAGCACTGAAAAAGTAGATTTATCATTGTTTCTCAAACTTGGGCTATCTCAGCATCCCATGGTCATCTGATTGCAACCTTCACAGCCAGCTTTTAACAAACAAAGTCAATAGGGGAAACGGCAGGAAATCCCAGATTTAATCTTAATCACCATGAGTAATTTACTTCACGATTGCAGCTGGAACTGACATTTAAACAGTCATGTATTCTTATTACTTCTCCCACTTATGACTGTATGATTGTAACTTTTTGCATGTATCCTTAAGATTTATATTAATATTGTTTCTTGATTGCTTATTTGTACCCTATGACAATCATTAAGTGTTGTAGCTGATGATTCTTGTCAAATGTATCTTTTCTTTTATGTACACTGAGAGCATATGCACCAAAGACAAATTCCTTGTGTGTCCAATCACACTGGGCTGGTAAATGAATTCTATTCTATTCCATTCCATTCCATTCCATTCTATTCTATTCTATTCTATTCATGGTCCCTCTGGAACCAGCTCCCTCCGGAGATTAGAACTGCCCCCACCCTCCTTGCCTTTCATAAACTTCTTAAAACCCATCTCTGCCACCAGGCATGGCGGAATTGAGATATCTCCCTGGGGCCCATACAATTTATGCATGGTATGTTTGTGTGCATGTTTTTGTTTTTTAATAAGGGGTTTTTTAGTGGTTTTTTAAATTATTAGTTTTGTTACATATTGTTTTCATTGTTATTGTGAACCGCCCCGAGTCTACGGAGAGGGGTGGCATACAAATCTAATAAATAAATAAATAAATAAATAAATAAACAAACAAACAAATAAATAAATAAATAAACAAACAAACAAACAAACAAACAAACAAATACACACACACACAAACAAACAAACAAACAAATAAATTTAGTGACGGAGTTACCAGTTCCAACTGCAATCAGTAGTGGGACCTATCTGACTACACAGTCTGAATGGGGAATGAAACAGAAACCCCTCGCTGTCTGCAAAGAGAATTAACATTTTTATTTCCCAGACAATGTTTCACTCATACACAACTTATTCTCACCTCAGTTAGACCCTGGTAGAAGAGAAATAGCAGGAGTTGTGCCTGCAATTTTTCTTGCCTACTCTGAGAAAGATCTCTGATGCATCTTCTTTTCTTTAACACCACATTGAGCCTCTGTTGAATTTGTGTTACTTCCAACTCAGTACCTGGTTGTAATTTTTCCATTTGCTCCTGAAGAGAGAGTTCCTGAAAGACCAACAGTTAAACTCGCATCTACAGATAACAGGTTGCATAAATAAAATATTATTATTTTTTTCTACTGGAAGTTCAAAATTGCCCATAACCAAACAACACTAACAAAAATATACAGATATTTATTTGTGTGATATGAATGAGTAAAGCTTTCTGAGAACCTCTTCTTACCTTGTTGGTATTATTTGAAAAATTATTTTGGAAATTTTATTTAAGAGTAATTTATTGTCTATATTTTTTTCTGTGACATTTACTGTCAGACTAAGTTATTCTTTCTCCACAGGTAAAATTTCCCAGATACTTTGTCTGAAGAATTCCCGTATTTCTTGAAATTAGCACTTTAAAGTGATCTTATAAAGCAGCTTCTATAAAACAATGTTTCATCTATTGTCTGAATTGCTTTTGCAAGTTTGTCACAGTACTTTTTCCAGTCCACCGAGATGACCCATAAACATCAGGTTTTACCTGGATATTTGCCCATGTCTTTCTTATATTATATTATATTTTATACAAAGATTTTACCTTTTCTTCCTGAGAGGCTAGAACCTTCTCGAAAGCCTCCTGTTTCTTGATCTGCTGTATCACTTCATCCACACTGCTTCCAAAATCACAGCTTTTCAAATACATCTGTGAAAAATTGGAATCAGTTCTGGCAATATAGTTTTTTTATATTAAAAAAATAATACATGGAATTATGGGTCCAAATCTGTTGCTTTTTGGAATGAAACTCAAGAAACATAAGATGGTCAAGTGGTTTTAAGAGATTTACAAGATGTGTTTCTTACACAGCTCTGGACTCTTCTTAGTTCACATACATTCCCCAAGAAAAGGTGCATATAGTGTAGCCTATTTAGAGATTGAGTTTTTTTGTTTTGTTTTGTAAATATTATTTTCAAGAATTCCAAATAGAAAACTATGTTCAATGGATAACATAAAGATTTTTGTTTTATTGATTACACTTATATGCCACCCATCCCTAAAAGAATATAGGTTGAAAATTAGGCACAGGATTAAATATACATTCCATATAGTACATACTCCCAACCCGAGTACTCCAAATGATCATTTATGTTCTAATCACCTTCGGTGTAGATTTTTGCTATGAATACTTCACTGGGCTGCCCCTAAAGTTTATGTAGCTGGCCAGAATGTAGAGTAGCATAGCATAGCATAGCATAGCATGGCATAAAAAGGTGCAAAAAAGGGCAACAAGAATGATAAAGGAAATGGAGCACCTCCCTTATGATACCAGGTTACAACGCCTTGGTCTCTTCAGCCTTGAAAGACGGCGTTTAAGGGTGACTTGATCGAAGTGTATAAAATCATGCATGGGATAGAAAAGGGGATAGAGAAAAATTATTTTCTCTATCACACAATACTAGGACAAGGGGCCACTCCCTAAAGCTCATAGGTAAGAAAGTGAGGACAAATCAAGGGATACATTTCTTCACCCAGAGGGTCGTTGGTTTATGGAATTCACTTCCAGAAGAGGTCGTGACAGCTCTTCAAGGCAGGATTAGACAGATTCATGGATGCCAAGCATATAGATTGTTATTGAAACGGATGTCCAAGTGCTGCCTCTATGTTGGTTGAGGCAGGCAAGATTCCCTTGAGTACCACTTTTTGGGGGTCAAGGGAAAGGGAGGGTCTTGCCTTCTCTTTCTGCTCAAGATCCCCATGGACAATTGGTGGACCACTGTGTGACACAGAATGCTGGACTCGATGGGCTTTACAGTATAGGCAGGAATCCCTATACCTTTTCAGACAAATGCTTGTCCAATCTCTTCTTTAAAATTTACAGTATATGGAAGTTCTGGTGGCAGCTTATTTTACTGACTAATTGTTCTAACAGTCAGGAAATTTCTTCTTCTAGGTTGCTTTTCTCCTTGATTAGTTTCCATCCATTGCTTCTTGTCCTGCCTTCAAGTGCTTTAGAGACTTGCTTGACTCCCTCTTAGTGGCAGCCCCTGAGCTATTGGAACACTGCTATCATGTCATGTCATCCTAGACTTTCTTTTCATTAAATATACATACCCAATTCCAGCAAACTGTTCTCTATACGTTTTAGCTCTGGTTCCCTATTAATCTTTGCTGCTCTTCTCTGCACTCTTTCTAGAGTCTCAACATCTATTTTACATCATGGCAACCAAAACTGGATACAGCATTCCAAAGTCTCACCAAGGTGTCATAAAGTGGTATTAACACTTGACTCTATGTGATCTTGACTCTATTCCTCCGTTAATGTATCCTACTGTGTTGGCGTTTTTTTGGCACATGCAGCAGACTTCTAGTAATGAGTATGCCATGATATACCCAGGTAATACTGCCACTCAACAAACTGCACTGTTTTCAATTAACTTCTGATGATATTTAAGATGCTGGCCCCACCTCTAAAGACCATGGCTATCTGAGGACTGTTCATCTCCAATAGTTTCTCCTGCCTGAAAAATTGGAGAGTGGGCACTTAATGGGTCCCTTTGATTAAACAATGTCACCTGATAGGATCCAGAAAATAAGTCTACACTGTCATGGTACAGTATCTGCCTCTGAACAGAATTTCACAAAGCCCCCCAGTCTGACTATTTCTAAAATGTATTTGAAAACCTGGCTTTTCCCTGGGCCTTGAGTTAAAGTGAGTAGCAAATCTCTTCTGGAATTGCATATATTGCTTGACTGTTTTCTTCTAAGATGGACATTCTTTCTTATATTATTTTGATTTCTATTGTTTGTATGCTTGTGGTCTCTGGTGTAATTCCCAAAGACCGATTGCTAAACCCACTTTCCCTGTATACCAAGTTGGGTAATTCCATAAATAAAATAGGTAGATAAATACATTTTGAAGTGGATCACAGATGAGAACGGAATGCCCCTCTAATGCAAGTAAGTATTTTACACTGCTATCTTTTCTTTAAAATTACCAGCTTTAATATATGACAATTATAGTAGCTGTACCTTTATGTCAATCATTTTATATTACATAGCAAGTGCTCTTAAAGCAAATAGCTGCAAAACATTTATGACATAGGAATGCACTAAGTAAAATGCACAATAAATATGAGATATGTGTTATAAGGGATTCCATCCAGTGTACTGTGAAGAGAGGGCTATTCACATAATAGAACCTCCCCTTCTTCTTCTCCCCACCCATACCCATTCTAAACAAAATCCACTCAGATTGTCATGGCTTCATCTGAGGATGATGTCTGAGAAGACAACAGGTCGAGCAGGTCCAAAGAGATTTCTTCACATATTGAGTTACACCCTAATGCAGACTGGAGCCAGGACCTTCTGTCCAGAATTATTTTCGAGATTCAGTGATGTTGCCATTAACCCACCCCTTTGAAGGATATCAATACAAGGATAACTATTAGAAAGGGGAGGGTTTTTGTTTTTCAATCCCATCTTAAGCTCAACATTTACATAGCAAGCTGTAGCTGCCATTACCCAATTTGCAGATTCAGAGAGCACAGTTGCACTACTATGTAAATACAGCAGCGAATTTGAGCAGCCCACTCAGTGGCATTTCATATTTAACATTAGGGCTCCTAAGGTCATTACTTCAAGAATCTGTCAGCTTATCACAGGCTGAAGAATGGTATGCCTGATGTCCTTTCACAATAATACACAAGGGGTTTCCATTTTTTAAAAAAAGGAATAGGATAGAATCTTTGTACAGGTTGGAAAGCTGGATTCTGCATTCTAGAACTAAACAATATTTATTTTTAAGATATTCTTCATAACATCTGAATCTTAAATCTAAAGTATGACACATGGACCAATGTCAGGATTTATCATCTTATTTACATAAAAGTGAAATGCAGATCATGATTAAGATTAAATTTTACTGTTTATCTTTTTCAACTAAATCTTATCAGGAAAACAATAAAATTTAAGATAAACCAAGAGCCCTTTTAGAAGGCATTTTTAAAAGTGAGCAAAAATGCATATACAGAATAATAATAACTAGAAATGTATTTTTCAAATCAGACTGAATTCTTTATTGAAATAATACTATGTTAACAAATAGCAACTTTTTGTTTCTTTCATAGAAATAATTTAAAACTCTTTCTTCCACTAATGTGCTGTCAGAATGAGATCCTAATAGAAAACCTATGTTTTTGTATATTGCATAACACACAAATCTATTTTTTCCTGGTATAAGCTGACAAACTAATAAGGCATTTTTAGAAAAAAAATTATTTAATATATATTTGGTTTGAAAATATATATGTATGTGTATCTATGCACACGCAGTCTCTCTCTCTCTCTCTTCTCTCTCTCTTACACACTCCCTCTCTTAATGCATACATTCATGGTTCTTACTACTAATAATTAGACAACAGTTTACAGAGGGTATATACATACCTATATGCTAACATATAAACACATACCATTGGGGAAGTTAGAAAATGTGAATGGCATTTGCTGTGTGTGTACATTTGTATGCTCAAGTACGCATGCATGCACACAAACACACACAAAGTCTATTTCGTTAAATCTTAATATTTAGAGCCACTGAAGGCATAACCTGTTTTACTCCATGTGAAAGCTTGAAACAGAAGAATTTAAGCAAGGAGTATTAAAAAGGCTTCGGACATCAAGAAGAAACAAATCCACAGTCTTACAGTTCCTAATCATCCAGCTTTAAGAAAACAAAAGTACTCCTGAAGACTTTAACCATTCCTAGAAACTTTTGCAACAAACATAAGAATTTATAATACTATGAGTTAAAACTAATCCTAGAATAAATTACAGTTGAGAGTACATTTTTCTAAAATGGAATGGAAATCTTCACCACTTTTCTCCCAGTTCCAAAAGAAGCAATTTTTACTGAGATAGATGGACACCACGCATTCTCACCACGTCCATGAGATGATGCCTGCATTAAGAAGGCAGCTTGACTAGCATTTGTTGCAGCATCCAGGTCCTGAAGATGCTTTGACTCTTGTGAAGGCTGGTATTCAGGACAATAAATAGGATTTATGGACAATAAGATGCTAGAGCCCCTACAATCGGACTGCAAAGCAGAACTATCCATATCTGAACATGAAGCTTTGATCAAGACTGAAGGCTGTTTTCTGAATTCTCTTACTACTTTAATAGGAAAGGATGTCCAAGGAGTGGCAAGTATTAAAGATATCTTGGAAATCTTGTGATGAGCAGGAATTATTCCAATACTAGAAGTCTTCCTAAATTCTTTGCTAGCTGAGTGATGGCTCTGAAAGACGAGCAGGTCAGGATCTAACGGTGAACACGTAACTGTTCTTTTGCCAAGAATGGTATCTGCTTTAACTAAAGTAGATGGAGTCAACCATATTTCTTTGAAGGCTGTCTGTGGAGGAAGAATGGGACACTTAGTGGGGTTGGTGACATGAAGTTGTTTAACTGGGTGATCTGCAGAGTTTCCAGAAGGGATAACTTGATGACTCTTCTGGATTCCTCTTGAAAGACCAGGAGATGTAGTTGAGATCTTTTTCAGATGAGGTAATAGAACACTGGAATAAGCAGTTCTAATTGGTTTGATAGCAACAGTGCATGTTGAAATATAGAGTTTTACTGAAGCACGGAGATCTGAAAATTGAGAATTGCACTGATTATACCTCTGCTCTGTTGACTTGGAGTTACAAGGTGCAAGAATTTGATGCAGATGTTTATTCTGAGATAATGAAGCATCTGGAATGGCACAAAGAGAAACATCCAGACGTGATGTCCAGCATGGTAGAGCTTTTGAAGCTGCTGCAGAAGAATGACAAACATCCCAGTCATTTCCTTTCCACTCACTGCAGGAGACAAGCAATGATTGAGCATCAATGCTGTTGTATCCTTTGCACTGAGTATCTCTCAAAAGTGTGGGACAGGCAGACTTGAAGGTGGAGGAATTAACGCAGCTGTTACCTTTCTCTAAACCATTCCTCTTTTTTGAATGTGCCAATACTATATCTAGCCTTGAGCTGTGAACCTCTGAAGACAGGCAGGGAGAAGGCAAGATGTCCCTTATTGATAAGGTCTCTGCAGATGATGAATGAGATGGAAAATACCAGGTTGAGTCTGATATATTTTCTGCTGGTGGCATCCTTTGGAAAGAAGCAGCCCTGGAGATCGGTGATGGAACCACTCTGGCAGAAGACAACATAACTTCCACTGTGGAAATATAGATGGGTGTGTCTGAAGTTTTGTTAGGAAGATATCTGCATGACATCCTGCAGTTTTTAATCCTAAGATTTGAAAAGGTAAAGCAGTCTCTGCCTCTGAGCTGTTGTTCAAAACAAATGTTTCATCCTTTACAGCTTGGCTGTAGAGATTTCCATTCTTCCTCTGGTGTGAATAAGTGAAATGTAAAGAAGCATTTCTATAATAAAGGCATCTGCATTTGATTAAGAACGAGACATAGTAGGATTGGCACGACTGCTCATTCAGTCTGCAAAATAATAGGAGCATGCAGCAAACTGAAAAACGATCAAGATGATGAGGCAGAAGCCAGATGTGTAATCCGAGTCCTAATTAACAGTTCTTAGGTTAAAAAAAAACAAGTTATTAACTCACCGGTGCTTCTATAGCCTTGAAAGACAAGATTACGTTCCACTGGTGCTAAAAGCTAAAGAGCTGCACTATAATGTTCTCTACCCCACTCTCAATCTGCACAAGGAATAGCAGCTCCTCTTAGAAAAATTTCCTATAACTCTTCCAAGTAATGGCATAGCCAGAGTCAGTAATAAAAAAGACAGATATATACTTGCTTAATTTCCTCCATATGTGATGTTATTTACTTTAGGGCAGAGAAACCCTAGACTAAACCTTTTTGAAATCTTCTGAAGCCTTAAGTAATTTGGATGTAACCTAAGCTGCTGGCATGAAATCAAGGCCAGGCACACTGGCACAGAGAATGAATGAGAAAGCAATCCACTTTGGAAGATTACCCCACGATTTTTCTTTCTTTCATATGCCACTGCTGGGATAGCCTTTATATAAATGTAGAAACACAGTTCAGTTCAATGAAAATCCATCGCAATAAAAGACAAATATTCACATGCAGTTAACACCATCCACACACTTCCTTTTCCAGATACAGATGAAAAGTTAACTGTGTGTTGCCCTGTCAGTTTTAAATGCTTGCTTTCTACTAGTATTGTGCAACTTACCAAGGGTTAACTTAGAAACAGAAACATAGAAGACTGATGGCAGAAAAAGACCTCATGGTCCATCTAGTCTGCCCTTATACTATTTTCTGTATTTTATCATAGGATGGATATATGTTTATCCCAGGCATGTTTAAATTCAGTTACTGTGGATTTATCTACCACGTCTGCTGGAAGTTTGTTCCAAGGATCTACTACTGTTTCAGTAAAATAATATTTTCTCATGTTGCTTTTGATCCTTCCCCCAACTAACTTCAGATTGTGTCCCCTTGTTCTTGTGTTCACTTTCCTATTAAAAACACTTCCCTCCTGGACCTTATTTAACTCTTTAACATATTTAAATGTTTCGAACTTGGCTGCAATTAAAAAAACTGCTTGAAAGGTTCATCTAAAATTTTGGTGTATGAGAAAGGAAAATGTAAGGATGTAGATGAGAGACTTTTGGTTTCCTTTCCAAAGAACAATAACAACAACAACAACAACAACAACAACAACAACAACAGCAAAAAAGAATTTGTCCTCCTCAAATATAGAATGCGCTTGGACTATAACTCAGGTGGAAATGAGTTCAAGATTTCCTGACTTGTATCATTCAAAAAGATTAAAAAAAAATTGAACCTTTTTTTCCTTGGGTGCCGAAAGAGCGGGCATGCACAGTTTTGCACATGAGTGCCCACATCCATAATTATAATTCAATGCCTGGGCGAAAACAGCTTCCCTTGCCTCCATAGAAGCCTTCCAGAGGCCGGAAATGGCCTGGTTCCCAACTTCTGCTGGGCCCAATAGGCTCGTGTTTCGCCCAAAGTCTTCCCTGGAGCTGGGGGAGGGTAAAATGCCCTCCCCATCCCCCAGGAGGCTCTCTGGAAGCAAAAACGCCCTCCCGGGGACCTCTGTGAGAGCCAAAAATTAGCTGGGCAGCACACACATGCACGCTGGAGCTGAGGTAGGGCAACGGCTCACATGCCAGCTGTTATGGCTCTGCATGTCACCTGTGGTAACCATGCCATAGGTTTGCCATGACTGTTCTACACCATAATCATAGAAGCATAAAGTGACTAGACGTCCTGCTTTCAGCGGGACAGTCCCATTTTTTCATCCTTTGTCCGACATCCCACACCCTTTGAAAAATATCCCACTTTTTTCCCTCCCAACTTGCCCCCTTGGGAAGAGGCTGGAGAGAGGGGATTCTGGGCTCTCCGCTGCTGCCTCACCCTCCCTGCCCCTAACCCAGATTAACCGGAGGTCTCTGCATGGACTTCAGGCCAGCTATGCAGGGCCTTTGCTCAAATGTTTCCCCTGCACCACCCCCAGACGGGCCCTGTCATGTCCCGGTGATGTTTTGCTGAAGAGGGAACGGCAGGCGGAAGGATTTGCTACGACCGGGAAGGAGCTTAAGGGCTGGCTGGGCCTCTGCTGGCTGCTCTTCCTTCCCAGCCCCCCCACTCCAAAAGGAAGGACAGTTGTGAGGGTGAGTAACAGGGCAGCAGAACTGGGGGAGGTCATCCTTCTATCCCCCCCACACAGCTGGCCTTCTGTGTCGGTCTTGAGCCGGGCGGGGTGTGTGAAAGAGCAGCGGAGGAACTTGGACCTGCTTCATCCCTCCGCCTCCTCTCCCACCTTCGTCTCCACCCGGGCACCATTGGGGCAGGGAAGACAGAGAGAAAGAGAGAAAGAAAAGAGAGGAAGAGAGAGAAAGAAAGAAAGAAAGAAAGAAAGGGAGTGAAAGAGAAAGAGAAATAGAATTGGAGGGAGAGAGAGAGGAAGAGAGAGTGACGGAAGGAGGGAGAAAGAAAGAAAGAGGGAGGAAGGAACAGAGAGAGAAAGAGAGAGCAAAACAGAGAGGAAGGAAAGAAGAGAGAAAGAAAGGACAGAGATAGAAAGAAATAGAAAGGAAGGAAGAGAGAGAAAGAGGGAGGGAGAGAGAAAGAGAGAGAAAGGGATGGAGGAAGAGAGAGCAAAAGAGGGATAATAATTTTTTTTGCTAATTTTTTTTGCTACATCCCCTCCCCCCAATAGTGTCCCTTTTTCCCAATCTTAAAATCTGGTCACTTTATACAAGCAGAAACTGCTATTTTAACCACAGAGTAATGGGGCTTACGTTGTCAGCAGCTAACAGTTTTTTCACTTCTGCGACACATAGCAGCAACCAGGGAAGTAATTTTCAACTGAACCATGATATGTAGGAAAGGAATAATCTCTTCCTTCTCATCTGCTACAACAGTTATCTCCCGATGCTTTCCTTTACAGCTGCTAACTTAAAAAGCAAACATTTGAATATCATTATATCAACCAAACTCAGTATCGGATTGTAATGCCTGAGGCTCTGCTATTTTCCAAAGCAGCAGAAGGCAAGGCAAGAAGCAATGGATGAAAACTAATCAAGGAAAGAAACGACCTAGAACTAAAAAGAAATTTCTTGACGGTGAGTACAATAAACCAGTGGAATGGCTTACCTTGAGAAGATGTGGGGGATCCATCACCAGAGGCTGTTAAAAAGAGACTGGACAGCCATTTAACTGAAATGATATGGAGTCTCCTGTTTGAGCAGGGGTTTGGACTGGAAGACCTCTAATGTTATAGGTTTTTTCCCCCAGAATCAAAGAATTAATTTCACATCATATATCCTTGCACGGATGTATTATTGACCGTGATATTAAAAAATCAGAAACCAAATTTCCTTTTAGGGAGAGCAATAAGGTTGATCAAAAACAAATGTTTTTTTTATACTAATATGATACGTTTTTCTATACAGGCAACTACCTATGTGTAAGATTGAAGGAATAGGTGGAACATAGGACAAAAGAAAGAGATTAAGCACTTAATAAAGTACACTTTATAATGCATTAAAACATCAATGAAGCATGTGCTAGCACTACCTCTTGGGAGTTTGAGATGTTGTCCAAGTATTCACAGTCTCGGAAAAATATCTGCAAAAGATGAGTCTTCTCCAGCCATTCTTTCTTTTGTGCCCATACCTGGTACACTCTGTGTTTTGCTTCTGTCAGAGTTTCTAATGCACTTTGGATCTGAAAAGAAGATGCTAATTATTATAAAACGTCACTAATGAAGGGGCAATGGTTGATATGTAATTTATATTGCTGTAACAGAAATATGCTAAGGCTCCATTTCCAATTACAATTACAGAATTGTCTGTTTATACATGAGGAAACAGGTGAGTGTCTTTTAATAAAGCTCATTTTTCCTTGGAAAAGTACCATATCTTGCTTGGTTTTTATCTCATGAGTCTCTGGATTTAAACACATATTCATAACAGGCTAATTTTGTGGGAAATATTGGTTGTCTGAGCTCTGTGCAAAATTACAAAATTGTAATTTTGTACAGACCCCCAACACTTTACCCTTGGATTATCTACGGTTGACCAATCCAGATTCCTAAGAGGTCAGTAAGGGGCGAGTACAAGTGCACTAGAATGCCTTCCGTCCCCTGTCCTATTGCTCTCCTATATCTCCTATACCTTTCTTCTATTCCTATATCTCCTCTTCTATTCTTTCAAGATATTACTATATCTTCTTTTCTATTCTTTCTTAGATATATTTTACTATGAGTATCTCCTCTGTAACCTTCATAATGTATTTTACTAAGTGTATATAGATATATACCCAGTAAAACCCTCATTGTGTTTTGGACTAAACAAACAAACAAATAAATAAATGAATGAATGAATGAATGAATGAATGAATGAATGAATAAATAAATAAATAAATAAATAAATAAATATACTTCTGTCGCCATTTTCTGTTCCAGCGCAAGCTCTTGTCCCAGCTGTGATACTCGTTCATAAATCTCATCTCGAGACTCAATTTCTGCCAATAGCTGCTGGTGCTGATTAATCTTCAGGCCACTGTTAGACACATCTCGAATTGTCTCCTCAGCTTCCATTTCTCTTATCATTTCAGATGCCCAGGAAGAATAGTCCCGAACCTTAAAATTGAGGAAAGGAAATTTTAGATGTGGGGTAAGATTTATATCCTTAAATGACAATATAGGTAACAGATGACACTTCCTGTGGTTCAGTTCACACATAGCACTAAAATGTGATTGGTTACAAATTGTGTTTTGCCTCAAACAAAAAAAAACCCTGTCAAGGCTATTTATCTATCAAGTATAGAATATATGTCCTTGGGCATCAAGGGTCACCTAAGTTAAGTTTACTTTATTGTTATTGCACCTTGTATAACAAAATTAAGTGCCATCCTCAGCGTATGTTATAACTATAAAAATAAAACACAAACACACATCATTCACATTCTATACAACTGAACTGAAAACCCGTGATATTTCAGTAATATTGGACTATACAATAGAACTCAATATAGTTGCTGCTCTGGGATAGAAGCTATTTTTCAGCCTATTTGCCGTTGCTTTTATTATCCTGTACCATATGGTAGTAGTAGTTAATAACAGTTCAAAAAAAGGGTGCCCTGGATAAGATGGATTTTTAAGAACGTTTTGAACTTTCTTAAAGCAGCGGAAACTATAAAGTTATTTCAAAAAGGGGAGATGTTAACCAATGATCCTCTGGGCTATGACGTTAACCCTCTGGAGTGCTGTCCTACCTGCCACTTTGCAATTGGCAAACCATACACAGGTGAAGTGTCTTAAAATACTCTCTAGGGTGTAGCAGTAGAAGGTTACCAGCAGTTTTTCATTCAGTTGTTGTTTCCTGAACTGTCTCAGCTGGTATAATCTCTGCTGAGTTCTTTTGACCAGTGCTGCAATGTGAACCCTCGCATCCTGGACACAAACGGTTTCAACTCCTACCCTCAAAACATCGCTACAGAGCACTGCACACCAAGACAACTAGACACAAGAACAGTTTTTCCCCGAATGCCATCACTCTACTAAACAAATAATTCCCTCAACACTGTCAGACTTTTTACTAAATCTGCACTTCTATTCTACTAGTTTTTCTCATCATTCCTATCATTCTTTTCCTCCCATCTAGGACTGTATGACTGTAACTTGTTGCCTGTATCCTAAGATTTTTATTAATATTGATTGTTTCTTCATTGCTTATTTGACCCCTATGACAATTATTAAGTGTTGTACCACATGATTCTTGACAAATGTATCTTCTTCTTTTATGTACACTGAGAGCATATGCACCAAGACAAATTCCTTGTGTGTCAAATCACACTTGGCCAATAAAATTCTATTCTATTCTATTCTATTCTATTCTATTCTATACTATACTATACTATACTATACTATACTATACTATACTATACTATACTATACTATTCTATTCTCCCTCTTTTTTCTCTGCCAACTCAGAAAGCTCAAACTCAGAAAGCTCAAACTCAGAAAGCTCAAACTGCCCAAGGAGCTGCTGATACAGTTCTACAAAGAATTTATTGAGTCTGTCACATGCACCTCTATAACTGTTTGGTTCGGTTCTGCAACCCAACAAGAGAGACACAGATTTCATAGGATAATTAGAACAGGAGAAAAACAATAACTACCAAACTGCCTGTATACAGCACAAGTCAAAAAAAGGGCTGTGAAAATATTTACAGACTGCTCACATCCCGGATATAAACTATTTCAACTTCTACCCTAAAAAAGACTCTATAGAACACTGCACACCAGAACAACTAGATACAAGAACATTTCCCCCCAAAAGCCATCACCCTGCTAAACAAATAATTCCCTTAATGCTATCACACTATTTACAAAATCTGTACTACTATTAATCTTCTCATTGTTCCTATCACCCATCTCCTCTCACTTACGACTGTATGACTGTAGTTGTATCCTCACAATTTATATTGATTGTTTCCTAATATGATTTGTTTGTTTATTTGTAGCCTATGACTATCATTAAGTGTTGTATTTTATTATTCTTGATGAATATATCTTTTCTTTTATGTACACTGAGAACATATGCACCAAGACAAATTCCTTGTGTGTCCAATCACAGTTGGCCAATAAAAATTCTATTCTACTCAACTCTGCTCTACTCCACTCCACTCCACTCCACTCCATTCCATTAATTGGTTGACCATTCTGGAAAATACTGGCCAATACATCTGGAGGAAAGAATAATATAGGATTTTTTAAAAAAAATTAGAAAAGAACATTGAAATTCTCACATAGGTTTGTAAGCGGTATAATCTGCAAGCATGTTCCAGCTGCTCCCTGTTTTCTTCCACTTTACACCGCAAGACTTCCCAATTCTCCACTAAGGCCTGTTGTTTTGCCTTGATCTCCTCCGCTTGCCTCTCAGAGCACAGGCAGAGCACGCCATCTGCAGTATCAATCAAAATATGCAGCTGCAAAACAGGGGGGGGGGAAATGAAATGAAATCATTTAACTTTTAAAATAAAAGTTTAAGAACCCACCCATCAAAGACATTTCCCCAAATGTTGGCTAACTCCACTCTATTCAGAGCTTCATAAGCAGCCAGAGTCGTGAATTTCAGTTTGCGGAGAGAAGAGTAGGCCTCAGAAAATTAAACTACTGAAACAGACTGTCTGTCTAGTCTATTTACACTAGCTGGAGATTTGAAACTGGCAGCTGGCTGTATTAAGCAGCCCAGAAGGACAATCTGTCATGTCTATATGAGAAATAGTATGATAGTACTGGCAGGAAACAGAGGAGCAGAAGCAGCCAAATCGTTTTTGTTTCTGCCTCCCATTTGTCCATCAGCAGATCTGTCAGACTGAGGGCTGCTTTTCCTTCTTCTCGCTATTCAATATGTTCATCCTCTTTCCCTCTCTTCCTCCAAAAGGAGGCAGAGAATGAATTGCTGAAGCTAGCAGCTCACAAGATAACAAAACGGGACCGTCTTCTGCCTCATAGATCCCAGCAACCGGTCAGGTCCTACAGAGTTGGTCTTCTCCAGGTCCCATCAACTAGGCAAAGCCATTTGGCAGGGCCTGGCGGAAGAGCCTTCTCTGTGGCAGCCCCAGTCCTTTGGAATCAACTCCCCCCGGAGATTCATACTGCCCCCACCCTCACAGTCTTTTAAAGGCCTTAAAAATGCGTCTCTGCCAGCAGCCCGGGGTCATTGAAATTTTAACACGTACCCCAGTATGACTGAACGATAAATGAATGTGGATGATTGTTTTTTTAAGTACAGTAATCCCTCGCTACTTCGCGGTTCATCTTTTGTGGATTCGCTACTTCACAGGTTCTTTTCAAAGAAGACTTAAATCCATTAAATGCATTAAAAGTTTTAAATCCATTAAAAATGCATAAAATTCTTCTACAATACTGTACTAAACTGGTAGGATATCACATGTAGTTCCAGCTGAGAAACATTATAGAATGACTGCTTAATGCAAAGGGTGGGTTTTAAAAGTCCAAATACTAGTTAAATACATTAAAAAAAATTCTTTCTCTACTTCGCGGAAATTCGTTTTTCACGGGTGGTCTTGGAACGCATCCCCCACGAAAAATGAGGTATCACTGTATATTGGGATTTTAGAATTTAAATTATATGTTTTAGTATTGAAATTTTTAGAGTGTTCCAGTATTAGATTTCTT